>NW_005872276.1:9834-33885 GCF_000147115.1 Myotis lucifugus | reverse complement strand
ATGGGAGCATGGAGCAGAGTGTGGAATCTCGGAGGGAAGGCGGGGGATGGAGGGTGGGTGGGGCTAATCAACCAAAGACCCTGAATGCCTATATGCAGGACCCGAGGACACACATGTCACAGCTTTGGGGATATTAAAGTGTGGAAACACATGTGCATCACAGATGAAATACAGCTAGAGTCCAGGGGGCAGCCCCCCTCTCTGAGTCAGGGTCCCCTGGCCCACACCTTCCCTGGAAAGGAAGGATGAGTGTTCACCAGGACCCACAGGCCTCCGCTCACACTCGTGCCAGGGTGTCTGTGTGAGCAGAGGAGAGGGTGCTGTCACCAGAGGACAGGGAGTGGAGAAGGGGGCTCTGTCAGTAGAACATGGAAAGCCACCGCCACCCACAGAGCCTGCAGGTAACAAAGCCACTGCCTGTCAGCCCCTGGCCCACTGATCCGGGTCACAGAGGCCTGGGAGTCGAGGGCCTGTCTTCACCCCACCCTGTGTTCAGAGATGGACTCACCAAGGAATGGAGGGCAGAGGTAGAGGGAGAGGGAGAGAGGGTGTGGAGGGGCCTGCCACCTGGAGCTGTCAGCATCCAGGCAGGGAGGTGGGATGCTGTGGGCGGGGCCACGAGGCCCAGGGCCCAGGGGAACCCAAGGGAGGAGCATGGCTGCAGCCCAGGAACTTAGGGAGCCTGCAGGGGAGGGAAGCTGGGAATCTGTGCCACGGCTGCCATAGACCCCTTCACCCTCCCAGCAGGGGGAGTGCAGACATCTGACAGCTCCCAGGTGAGCCCCTTTACCTTTGAGCACTCTTGGCTGAAGGGAACCTCCTCTCTCAAGGTCACCCCATTTTCTGGTGCAGCTTGCATGGAAGTGAACAGCATAAAAGACATTCCCATCCCCCCCAGAGGACCTGGTGCAGGGGCTGTGGATGAAGCCCAGTCAATGGGGCCAGGACATTTGACAGATGACACAGCTGCCAGGGACCCACATTTACTGGGCAGTGCAGGTCCCCTTCCGATGTGCAGAAGAAAGCCTATTTGAACTCCAGAAAAGGCCGGGTTGGCCCCCTGTAGGTCTGTATCTGACTGTATATATGCGAACATGAATGCATGTTGCATATCCATGTGTGTGCACGGAGGTCTGAGACGGCTTATGTGACTTGTGGTTATGAGTGTGCATGGATGAGTGTGCATGGAGGCGTGAGTGTGTGCATACAGGCCCGCATGTTCATCAGTGAGCCCGTGTGAGGGTTCAGACAACTCACGGAGGCAACTCCCCCTGTGCCCTCTCCCTCGCCAGCTCCAGGCTCTACCTGGGCTCTGATCCTCTCCTAAGCATTTAAAACAGCTCCTTCTCCTTACATCTCAGCCTCTTCCAGGAAGCCTTCCTTGGTGAAGCAAACACAAATTCCAAGTGTTCAATTTAAAAATGTATATTTTTATTGATTTCAGAGAGAAGGGTGATGGAGAGAGAGATAGAAAGTTCAATGATGAGAGAGAATCACTGATTGGCTGCCTCCTGCACGCCCCACACAGGGGATCAAGCCCGCAACCCAGGCTCGTGCTTTTGCTGGAATCAGACCCGAGACCCTCCAGTCTGCAGGCTGACACTCTATCCACTGAGCAAAACCAGCCAGGGCCCAGCCACTCTCTCTGTCCTGGTGTGTTCTCACCAATGACTTACGTGTTCGCTTGACTCTCTGTTTCTTTTGTCCCCATCAGACGGGAGCTTCCTGGGGGTGGGGTTGTCCCAACAGGAGCCTGGGAGGTGCCCAAGCATGGAAACTGCTTCTAGGCCCACAGGGGACTGGACTCCTCCTGACTCTGTCTCCCAGACTGAGCTCCAGAAGCCTGGGAGGGGGAGGGGAACCGGGGGACCACAGGGCCTGCACCAGCCCCTTCCTGGCTCCTGATCCGTCGCCCCAGTGGCACCTGGTGAGCGAGCTGTGGGCCTGGGGTGGGAACCTGGGTCTCCGTCCTGACTTGTGTGACTTGGGAGGCTCTGGGCTTCTGGGCTCAGGTGCCTCGTCCGCATGTGAGGGGTTCGGAGGCGGCCTAGGGCCCTTGGCCTGCACAGCTCTGTTGGCGTCCAGTCTCCTAGGTCCTGTGCTACTCCTTTCTTTCTACTTCCTGTCCTTGAAGCCTGTGAGGCAGATGATTTCACTCCATATTTAATTGAGGAACATTTTTAAAAAACTGTGGGCAGAGGTGAGCTAAGGTGCTCAGCAGACAGCGAGGGTTGAACACACAGGGACAGGGCGGGATGGAGCTCAGGTTCTGCAGTCAACACTGGGGCCTCCAGGTCCAGGGCGGGGAGGAACCAGAAGGGAGGAGCTGCTGAGGGTCAGGAGCCAGGACCCAGCCAGAGCCCCAGGTGGCTCTCCTTGTGGAGTGAGAGCCCAGCAGGAAACCTCTTCAGGCTGCTAAGGGGCCTGACAGAAGGTTCTTTCCTGCCCCTGTCGCCATGGCCACCTCAGCTCAGGAGTCCTGCAGACAGAAGACAGTGCTGTTCCAGGCCCAGCCAGCAGGGGCGCTGCCCTCCCAGGCCTCCTGCTGGGGCTCCCAAGCGAGAAGAAAAGCTCTGAGGCCACAGGAGCCACAGCTGCTTTAGAGCTGCCTCTCACCAGGCGGGAGGAGACCCTGCAGGGCAAGCGGCCACCAGAGCCACACCCAGGCTCCCGCTATCTCTCCCCTGGCTCATCCCCTTCACCTTCTGTTCTAGGGAAACCGAATGTGTCCCTGAGAGAGGATTAAAGAAATCCACAGTGACGTCTGAATAAAAGTGTGTGGGAGCTTGAGCCCTGGCTCCTTTCCATGGTCCCCACAGTGATCAACGCCCATAGCCTGAGCTCATTCATTAGAATGAACAACAGCTCACCTCCAAGGTGCACTGACGTGGTGTGTCCCTGGCCTGAGCCAGGGGAGGGCACAGGGCCCTCAGAGTGTCCAGACTGTCCTGGGAAGAGAAGGAAGATGCTACTTAAAATATAGGAATGTAAGTGTGTCCCCAAACACTGGGTCCCCGCCCAGGCCACCTGAGCTTCTCTAGCAGGACCCCCACCCGCTGACACCAGAGCAGGGACAAGAGCAGAAGCTGAGAGCAGTGGCCCAAAGCCGTCACATCCAGTGTCATTAGGGACCACAGGGCCTGCTCCTCCATGTAACCCAGGATCTGCACCCAAATCCCGTGCGTGTTAACCCCTCTCTAACCCCACAGCCATGACTCCTCATGTCTCCACTCTAAGAACCGGGACCTGGTTATTTCTGCATTTCCAGGGAACGTGAGACCGACAGGGAAAGAGAGGTTTCTACTGGGTTGCCATGCCCAGAGCTCATCCAGCAAAGCCCCAGTTCTCCCCACTGTCCTGGGGCCTCCTCTGCCAGCAGGCTCCTTACCTTTCTGAGCCCTGAAGTAGATGAGCAGCCCCGCCCCGAGGAAGAGCAGCCCCAGCACGAAGCCCCCGGCTCCACTCAGCACCTTGCTCCTTGCAGATCCAGACTGGGCCCCTGAGAGAAGAAGAGTGTGGGAATTCAGAGCAGGGCAGGCATGGCGGCCTCCCAGGGCTATGGGTGTCCACAGAAGCGATCTCAGGCGCCTCTTCCCAGATCACAGTGGGCAACTCAGCGCAGGCAGAAGCACCCGCCTAGCCAATAGGGGATGGTGCCCAGGGCCAAGGGGCACCATGACGGGGAGAGTGTGGGGAATTCAAAGCAGGGCAGGCATGGCGGCCTCCCAGGGCTATGGGTGTTCACAGAAGCGATCTCAGGGCTACGCTGTGGTTTGTGCTGAAGGAGAGACATGAGCAAAGCAAAACGGGGTGTGGGGAGAGGGGATCCTGACCCTCAGGGACAAGCAAAGGCCCCTGTGGGGGGGAGGTGGTGGAGATCAGAGGGAGTCTCACTCCATTCCACGGTGACAGGGCTGGTGCTGCTGGGGTGCCGCACTTGGCAGGTGTAGACCTCCCCGCTCCGGGGAACTGTCTCCAGCATCACCAGGGTCTGGAAGGTCCAGTCCCCGTTCCGGATCAGGCCCATGGACACCACCCCGGCCTCCTCTTCCTGGCCGTTGCGCAGCCAGCGGACCTCAATGTGGCCCGGAATGAAGCCGTTCACGGAGCAGACCAGGAGGTTGTGGTGCTGCAGGCGCTGGGTCTTTGCAGGATACACGGTCACTGTGGGCTCAGCTGGGACAGAGAAGGCGTGAGCAGGACAGGCAGGCCCCTTGGTGGCTCACTTTCGGCCTCGTCTCCTGTCCCAGGCTCCAGGCCCTGGCAGGCCCCTCTCAAAGCCGGCCTGTGGCCCCTTAAGAGGTAGTGCCATGGGCCTTGAATCTCTGCCTACAGCCCAGGCCACTCGATTTGAGAGACATTGAGGAAATTTGAGGGATTTTTCTTATCTTGAAACAGTTACTCATTGTTTAATCAAAGTGTTTGCAAATCTTTGCGAGGCACAGAGTGTGTGAGTTCCAGTGTGATTTCTGGAGCAGGGCTGCCTGGTCACATCCAGGCTGTGCCTCTTACTGGGTGATCCTGGGAGATCCTCTCTGCTCAGCTCCTCACCTGCAAAGGGGGTGATAATGCTAACTCACCGCTTAAGGACATATGAGGATCAATGGGCCTGAAACATGTACAACAGCGGCTGGAACGTAGTCGTCACTCTATGTCAGCTGTTTATCACATATGGAGAGAGAACATAAGGAAAGCAGAGGGAGAAGCTGGGGAACAGCTTGGGGAGATGGGGACTCAGGGTGTGAAATCCCGGGAATGTGATCACACCTGAGAACACAGAGATGGTTCCCTTGGAAGCAGGAAAGATGGGGGATTCCCTAGCTCCGGGGGCTGAGTCCTGAGGGAGAGGGAAGAGCAGGGCAGCATCATTATAACACTGACAGTGACGCTCACTGAGCAACCCGCTCCTTCTCAAAAGAACCCGACCTGTTATTGGGATTGTTGACATTTTATAATTGTCTCTCTTTTCAATTTGACATTTGAGCTCAGGGCAGGGTCTGTAACTCATTAATATGTGTGCTTCCTGCTTGAGACCAGGCCCAATAAATACAGATTAGGGGGATGAGGAGCAGAAGGAGAGGGAGGAAGAGGAAGAGGAGCAAGAGGAAGAGGAGCAGGAGAAGAAACCTGGGGGAAACATTTTTACTGGACCCCAAAAGGGTAGATTTAAGATTTATGGTAAGTCATTGCTAGCAACTTTAGAGTGCATTTCATTACTGTTAGGTTAGGTAGCTCAGGAGGCAGCGCAAGAAATAGAGAGTCCAGTGAATCAGAAAAGAAAGGAAAGGAAAAGGTTTATTTCTGCGTCCCTGGGAGACCCACGTACCCCCAAAGACAGGGCACGTGGATTCACGCCAACAGGGAGGGGGGCGCTTTTTTTATACTGCGGTTGGGTGAGGGGCGGGGACATGAGCTGAGCTATTCAGTGGAGGAACTTTCAGCTGCAGGGGGGTCAGCCAGGTATTCAGGAATGAGTCAGTATCTGTGTGGGGGTCTTGGAGAAGCCAGTATTTGTGTCTGGCATGCTGACCTGTTTGAAATGCCAGGGGGAGTCCATTATCTCGTCACATGTCTGCATGTATCCGATTCTGGGCTCTCTCCGATCTAACAATTACCTTAAAGATGTTTAAATTCTAAACATGGAAAGTAATAAAACAGAATCAAAACACAAGCCAGGAGCTGGAGAAAATGCTGCACCAATGTTAGTCAAGTGTCCCTCTTGCTGCCTAGAGAACCCGGGAAATCACTGAGAAAAAGGCTCAGACCACAGGGATGACTGACAATAGGCCATTCCTAGAGCAGGAACAGTCATTAGCCAACACATACGTGAAAACTGTTCAAGAACCTTAGAAATCAAAGAAGGATAAATTAAAAATAAAAAACAAATTTTCAAGGGAGTATTTGGCAATATTGAAAAAATATTTAACAAAATAGAATGTGAGGTAAATTGTCAGAACTCCAAACAGTTAACATGTAATTATTTAAATGCTGTCAGCCTGTGTAGATGTGACATCAGTGTGTTAAGTAACAAATTGCAATTAGACCTTGGCTCACCATCACCCCCTCTGTAAACACAGGGGCACTGAGAGGGGAACAATACACTGAGATCTAAAAGGAGCTCAGAGAGGCCAGAGGTGCCTCAGAGGCCCCGCCCCTCACACCCAGCCTGACCCTCCGCCCAGGGAAAGGCTTGTGCACCCAGCACCCCTATTCCAGGGGCTCAGGGTCAGGGGGGGTTTGGCCAGGACAGACCAACTCCCTCTTTCCACCTCCCACCTCCCCCTCCCTCCCTTCCTCCCCGCTGCTCCCCAAACCCTCCCCCCACTGGACAGGACTGGGCACCCCCAGAAACGTCCTACACAGGACAGGACCTCAGGGTCCCCACAGCTGCCCTCAGGCCCCTCAGGGGTGCTCCTCACAGTTCTGTGTGCGCACCCCTCCCCCATGCCACCACTCCCACCCTCTTCACTCACTTTGCCTCTGCACCAGGAATTCCTCAGAAAACCTGTAGTTGTCTCTGCAGAACCTGTCCACCTGGGCCCGCTCCCGCTCCAGAAGGTCCTCCAAGCTGTTGAAGAACTCAGCGATGGGCCGCCCCAGCTTGGTCACCGCGTGGAACTCCCCCACGTCGCTGTCAAAGCGCAGGTCCTCCTGCCCGTTGTAGATGTGTCTCTCCAGGAACCGCACCTGCTCTGTCCCTTGGAGAAATGACACTGGGACTTAGGCTGATACAGGAAATGCGCTGCGGGGACAGGAAGGACCTGTCACGCTGGTGAGAGAGGATGGCTAAGCCACCCAATGGGGGGCCCCCATGCGGTGGGGACACAGGACCCAGCACCCCCACTGCCAGCACCCAGGGGCCCTGTCATCTAGGGCTGGAGGGAGGCTGCAGGGCAGGGAGACCCCTGGGACCCTCAGCCACTGGGGACACACTGGGCTACTGTGCTGACCCATGGGGCCCCCGGGCTCCAGGCTGGGGGGGGACTTGTGCCATCATCACTTCCTCCTAGAGGCCTACCTGCCCCCTGTCACCCCAAGCCTTTCCCTTGCCCATACCCGCCTCCTCCTGTCACCACCTGGGCAGGGGACCTCATGCCAGGCCCCAGCTGCCCTGCACTCAGGCAGGAAACCGGGCATCGCCCTCCGCTCTGCAGCTTAGAATTCACTAAAGTGCCCATCACAGCCCAACCACAGGCCATCCACACAGGAGGGAGATGGCAGGAAAGGGGCGCCTGGAGCAGGGACCACAGGGTCCAAGTCCCATCAGGGGCGGGGCCAGGGCCTCTGAGTGACAGGATGTGCGTGAAGGTTGGTGTATGTGGGGGTGGGAGGCACATTTCAGGTGAAGGCAATGCCACCTGCCAAGCCTGAGAGAACCCATGTGCCTCCTGGGAAACCAGAGAACCTGCTTTGAGCCCAGACAGTGGGGGGGAGGGGACAGGAGCCTGGAGGAGGCGGGCGTTAGCTAAGTTCCAGGTAAAAGGTGACTTTCCATCATATTGAAATCGGCTTCTCTGAGTCTAGAACAGAGCCTAGTGTGTAACAGTCGCTCAGATAAATACCTGTGGTCTAATGAATGAACTCAGGCTATGGGAGTTGATCATTGTGGGGACCATGGAAAGCAGCAAGGGCTCAAGCTCCCACACACTTTTATTCAGACGACACATTATGTTCCCTCTGCTTCCTGTGAGAAATTCAGAGACTCTTCCTTGTTCCCCTCCTACTAGTTGGAAGACACATCACAGGTAAAGAAAGAGGGAAAATATCACTACATTTTATCTTGTCCGTGGATCTGTTCCAGGGCTGAGCGTCTGTGTGAACTTTGGGGTCTCAGGAGTGGTGATGCCATAGCTGGGGGAAGAATAGGGGGGACCTGGAAGTAGAGGCAACCAAACATAGCTCATTAAGGGAAACAGAGGACACGATGAATGGACTGTGGCTTCGGGCCAAGACTCCAGGAGGCCAATGAGTTCCCTTGTGTCGATTATTGACTTTCAGCCCCATGGGATGTAAGCAACCTCACTCTCTCTCTACTCCTGTTCACGGTGTATAATTTGAACATATGAAATTGCTAACATTTGACTGTTTTTAACTTAAAAACATAGAATTTCATATAGTTTATCTCTACTAATTGAATCCCTATCTGTGGGCTCAGGCCAGAGAAGGGGAGATGTAGGAGGAACTGATGGTACAGGAAGGTTCAACATAGATCCCTCATGAGCACTACCCTGCCAGGCATTCAGGAGATGCCTCTCATCTGTAGGGTCCTTCCCAGTACTCAGAATCTCTGCTTCAGCTCCCGGGGGCTTTCCACAGGAGGAAGAGAGAGCATAGCCCCACTCTATAAGAGAAGCTCCATTACAGGAACTTTGAGCTTTGGGGCTCATGGAGAAAGGAAAGGAGGTGGTGGGGAGGCCCCTGGATACATCTCACATAGCAGGGAGAGGCGCCAGCATCACAGAGTCTGCTGAGGACAGAACACAGGGTCCTCAAAGAGAGACCCTCTAATTCCTTTGACTCCACATAAAACGTCAGAGAAATGTTCCTTTTGGGGATAACTCAATACAATAAATGGAGCACTGGGTGGGAATCAGTCTGAGATCATTATTTCTCAATCCTCTCAAGACCCCCTCGGAAGGGGACACAGGCTGGGGAGGGTTACTGGAGGCGAGGTGAGAAGAAACGGCTGAGATACATGGAGCCCCTTGCACATCTCATAGTGGCGAGCACCAGCCCCATTTGTGGTGGAAAGAATCAGGACCCATATGATAAAGGCAGGTGGCCACTGAAGAAAATGCCACCATTTTCTAAGGGACATGGCCTGGACACGGTGACAAAGCTAATTCCCTTTCTTCCTCCCCCACAACAGCTCACCCCCAAGGTGCACTTACGTGGAGTGTCTCTGGCCTGAGCCAGGGGAGAGCTCAGTGCCATCAGCATCACCTTCAGAGCGGCCATCCAGGAGCCTCCAGGGAACCGCAGACACACCATGCTGGAGCTCAGAGAGGACAGGGGCAGGGAGCAGGCTGGTCTCACTCAGTGAGGACTGTGACCCTTCTCCACCCCCATCCCAAATAATACCAACTGAGGAACTCATTTCTTTGTTCTTGGATTGGGTCATCTCAGTATTGAGAACCAATCAGCATCAGCGATGAGTAGCATCATCAGTTGCTGGTCAGAGATAGTAGGAAGTTCCTCTTCTGAAATTTAAAATTTCCTGCATTAAAAGCATTGCTTTGATTTAGTGCTTTGAAGGTTTGGTCTGGTTGTGTCAGAAACACTGTGTTGGGCCCTATTGTGAGGCAGCTCTGCACTGGTCAGTGATGAGCACACAAGTTGGAGCCTTTGGGAGCATTTACCTCTCTCACTGCAGACAGAGCTGTTTTGAAAATGGATGAGTGAGTGTGCTGGGAGCTGAGGGTGAGGGAGCTGATTGCAGGTTAGGAGGCCTTCTATTTAGTCCTATTTTTTAAAATATTTATTGTTGAAAGTAATATATATATATATATATATATATATATATATATATATATGAGCCTAGGTGGCACTCCCTCCCTCCCCTCATGTCATCACAGGATGGCCCCCCATGTCCTCACAAGATGGCTGGCAGGGGAGGGCAGTTGGCGGCAACCAGGTCGTCAGGAGAGGGCAGTTGGGAGGGACTGGGCCTGCAGGGGGGGCAGTTAGGGGTGAACAAGTCAGCAGTGGAGGGCAGTTGGGGGTGATCAGGCCAACAGGGGAGCAGTTAGGTGTCAATCAGGCCTGCAGGGGCACGGTTAGGGGGCCATCAGGCTGGCAGACAAAAGTGGTTAGAGGCAATCAGGCAGACAGGCAGGAAGTGGTTAGGAGCCAGCAGTCCCAGATTGTGAGACGGTGCAGGCTTGGCTGAGGGACAACCCCCTACCCCTGCCATCCCCCCCACCCCGTGCACAAATTTTATGCACTGGGCATCATATACATATATATATATATATATATGCTCTCCTCCCCACTCCCCATTGACCCCTTCTACCTGGCCCTGCCCTCCATACCAGGCCTTCACCAACTACTGTCAGTGTCCATGGGTTATGCATATATCTGTCTCCCTCAGTACATTGACATAAGCTATTTGTCCTATGGTTAGGGAGGTAAAATGCAAATCATTTACTCTTAAGTGTCCTTGGTTTAGGGAAGATAGGATATACTAGATAACTCCAAATTGCTGTTTAACCATCTCAGTTTCCTATTTTATTCATCCAATTAGTTAGAATTAACATTCCTCAGATTAGCAATATATTCAGATTTTAAAAAATAATACAATACTTATTCATTAACAGATTCCAATCCATCCTCTAGATCAGAGGTTCTCAACCCGTGGGTCGAGACCCCTTTGGGGGTCAAACAATCCTTTCTTTTTTTTTATTTTTTTTTTATTTTTCGCTTAAAGTATTACAAAGGGTATTACATAAGTGTCCTTTTTTTCCCCCCCGCCCTTGACAAACCCCTACCCTCCCTTACCCCCCAGTGTCTTATGTCCATTAGTTATGCTTATATGCATGCATACAAGTCCTTCGGTTGATCTCTTACTCCCCTCCCTCCTGCCCCCCAACTCTCTCTGGCCTTCCCATTGCAGTTTGGCAATCAGTCAAACAATCCTTTCACAGGGGTCTCCCAAGACCATTGGAAAACACATATATAATTACATATTGTTTTTGTGATTAATCACTATGCTTTAATTGTTTTCAATTTGTAACAATGAAATTGGGGGTCACCACAAAATGAGGAACTGTATTTAAGGGTCACGGCATTAGGAAGGTTGAGAACCACTGTTCTAGATTCTCCACATGAGGCATACTGAGATTAATATTTCAGTATTTCGTTATTTAAAAATACTTTGATACTCAATATTTTTTTACCATTTAAGTCAGCAAACTGAAAATATTAAGTTACATGTCCCTGGGATCTGGGATTAAACTTTGGAATGTGGTCCATCCTCACTGAAGAACCGCCCATTATCATGGAGACATTAACCTTTTTGCCCAAACAATGGAGTCCCACCCCAGCCCATGTTGCTGACTTCCCCTGCCTGTGATCCCTACTTTCCCGTGTCATCTTTGTCCCCAGCAAACTAAGTCCCCAAAAGATAGAAATCAGTAACCAAAATTACATTACAGACACACAGACAAAAAGTTCTCACTAGCTAAGAGTTTCTGGCGGCTGCCATCCTGGGAGGGAAAGCAGGAAGCTCCCCAAGATGAAGAATTCTCAGCAGCTGCTGAGATGATCCTGCAATCTCTGCCAGGTGGTCAGCCTCGCCACAATAGCTGGGATCCCCAGAGCCGGACGTGCCCCATCTTTAAACAAATTACACCAAACAACAAACAGACACAAACATCAACAGAAACACTCATATGAGCGGGCATGACCCACAGACACAGAATGTCCTGCATTAAGAAAACCACTGAAGCAGAGCAATGTCTTCTGTTGCTGGTTTGGGGACTGACCTTCCCAGAACCTCAGCATCTCCCAGTGGGCTATTTGGGGAGAGCATTCCCCAGACTGAGAATTTTTGTTTCCATCCTCAGAAAGTCCCTTGTGACTATGTGCTCAGTCCCCCATATTGGCGATGTCTCGCACTCCCTGAGATCCACTTCGTCCTTCTCTGGCCGCTTCCCTTGCAGGAGAACAGAACCACAGATCAGAACTCCGCACTCGCTTTATGTCCAAGACACATCCCAGTCACAGGTACCCGACCTCGGAGGACACCCCATCACCAAACTAGTACTCAGTCCACTGCCCACCTTGGCTTGCGCGTGAGGTCACCTGGTGCTGCAGCTCTTGCCTGGGCCCTTCATGCGTTGCTGGCTGACTCTTGATCCGGAGCTGGGAGTGGGCCCTGGGTAGTTGCCTCCTCACCCACTGCCCCTCCTGGATTCTGGAAGCCTCCTGGGGAGGGGGAGGGACTCAGCACTGGGAACCCAACCTTGGTTGTCAAAGAGTTATTTTTGGGGGGGTGTTGCCTCAGCCCCCTGCCTGCTTCCTCCCTCTGCACTCAGTGAGCAGCTCCTGCCCAGGAAGCCCTGCTCCTGGCGCCCTGATGGCGGCTTTCCTGTCCAACACCTGCGGGCTGGGTGCACACCTATCTCTAAAATAGATTTAATGATACTGTATTCCTCGCAGAATATTGTTAAGTGTGGAATTGAATAGTGATTCTTTCTGGTGCTGAACATATAAGCACTCATAAGTACCCTGCTATTTTAATTCTTATAACTTCTAGGAATGCAAGCTCACAAGATCTTTCTATTCCTTAACTTACTAGATCAGATAATGTCTCCATCACCATTTGGCAATTGTCTTTAATTAATTTTATCACTAAACATCATTTTGAACACAAGGACAGAAACATTGATGTCTGTATAATAACGGGATATACATGCACCTCATATGAAAGGACTGTGTTGAGGTAGAAGAGAGGAACTTTCTAGATACTGAGATCTACACTATGTCACCTGGTTCTACAACTAACCTTGTGAGTCTGGGTAAGTTGCTTAAACTCTCTGAATCAGATTCCATGGGTGATTACATCTGTAATTGTTGCAGGTGAGACAGGATGGTTATGAGAGTCACACACTCAAATGTAAGCCTGGTGCACAGTAACTGCCCATGTGACGCTGCTCCATGCCGCAGGGACCAGGTTTGTCTTGTCCATGACTCCACCCTCACCCCCAGGTGGTGACTGTCTGCTCTGGTCACTAATAAACAGTGGCTGTGGAATTGGTGGCTTTCATAACCAGTCACCTCTGCCTTCAAGGTCACTCCAGTGGCTCCTTGCTGATGACCGAGCATCTCTGGTTCTCGAGTTCCCAGCTTCTCTTCAGGCTCCTTTGTTCTTATGCTTTAGGTCCAGCTGACTCCCTGAGCCCAGTGCACAGTCTCCCTGAGGTTGCTGCTCAGAGGCACCTGTAATCATCCCTCACGTCTTCAGCTCCTGTCCTCCCTTCAAACGGTCCAATCAGGTTCCGTCTCATACACTCCACTGTCTGTGAACTTCAAACCCACCAAACCCAGTGCTCACTTCTCTGCATGTTCTCACTTCCCTGCCTCCTAGCAGTTCTCACCACACCTGGCCACTCTCTTCTGGAAAGATCTACTTCCCCTCACTGCCCTGCATCACCTTCTATCAGCTTTTCTCAACAGATAAATAAATACCTGTGGTCTAATGAATGAACTCAGGCTGTGGGAGTTGATCATTGTGGGGCCCATGGAAAGCAGCAGTGGCTCAAACTCCCACACACTTATATTCAGATGATACATTATGTTCCCTCTGCTTCCTGTGAGAAATTCAGAGACTCTTCCTCGTTCCCCTCCTACTAGTTGGAAGAAACATCACAAGTAAAGAAAGAGGGAAAATATCACTAACCGCCCCCCTCTGCCAGCCTGATTGACTCTCACTGCCTGTTCATGCTGGCATGATAGCCCATAACTGCCCCCGCCCTGCTGGCCTGGTAACCCCTAACTGCCCCCCACTGCCAGACAGGTTGCCCCCAACTGCCTCCCCCCTGCTGGCCTTGTTGTTCCCAACTGCCCGCTTGCCAGCATGGTCACCCATCACAGCCCCCCCACCGGTCTGGTCACACCACCCAGCCTGCTGTTCAGTCATTTGGTCGTCCCTCACTAACCCCCCTGCCGGCCTGGTCACAGGCAGCCATCCTGTGAGGGCATGAGGGTTAATTTGCATATTACCGCTTTATTATATAAGATAGAAACATCAGGTTTCTGAATATTAATCTTGTATCCTGCAACTTTACTGAATTCACTATTAGTTCTAATAGTTGTTTGTTTGTTTTTTTTGGTCGTTTCTTTAGAGTTCTCTAGATGTAGTATTATGTCATCTGCAAATAATGACAATTTTTACTTCTTTCTTTCCTATTTCTTTTTCTTGTTTTTGTCTGATTGCTGTGGTTAGGACTTACCCTATTATGTTGAATAAGAGTGCTGAGTGTGGGCATTCTTGTCTTGTTCCTGATCTTAGAGAAAAGCTTTCATCTTTTCACCATGGAGTATGCTTTTAGCTGTGGGTTTCTCATGTATGGACTTGATTATGTTGAGGTATGTTTCCTGTATGCCCACCTTGCTGAAAGTTTTTTTAAATAAATAGATGCTAGATTTTGTCAAATGCTTTTCCTACATCTATTGATATAGTCATATGATTTTTTAATACTTCATTTTGTTTATGTGGTGTATCACGTTAATTGATTTGTGGAAATAGAACCAAACTTGCATTCCAGGAATAAATCCCACTTGAAAATGCTGTATGATATTTTTAATTTTGTTAAGGATTTTTGCATCTATGTTCATCTGAGTTATGGGCCAGTCATTTTATACTTCTCTTTCTCCTTCTCTTCTTCCTCCTCTTCCTCCTTTTCCTCCTTCTTTTTCCTCCTCTTCTTTGTCTTCTCTTCCTCCTGCACCTCCTCCTCCTCCTCCTCTTTCTTTGGCAGGGTCTTTGTCTGGTTTTGATATGCTGTCCTCATAAAATAAGTTTAGATACTTTCCCCTCTCTTCAATTTTTGGGAATAGTTTGAGAATGATAAATATCAATTCTTCTTTGAATGCTTGGTAGAATTGAGGTGTGAAGCCATGTGGCCCTAGATTTTTGTTTATTGGGAATTTTTCTTTTCTGATTCAATTTTGACTCTAGTGATCAGTCTGTTCAAATTTTATGTTCCTTCCTGATTCACTGTTGGAAGATTATATGGTTTTAAGAATTTATTCATTTCTCCTAGGTTGTCTAATTGTTGGCATATAATTGTTCTTAGTATCTATATATATAAAAGCAAACTGTCCTCTTGGGAGTGTGACTGACCAGGCGTTGGATCGCTTGCTATGACATGCGCTGATCACCAGGGGGTTGAGCGGAATGAAGGAAGGCCCTGGCTGGCAGCTGGCAGCCACTAGGCCCCTACCCATGCACTAACTTTGTGCACTGGGCCTCTAGTTTTCTTATAATCTTTTGTATTTCTGTGGTGTTGCTTGTCACTTTCCATTTTTTGTTTCTCATTTTATTTATTTAGGTCTTCTCTCTTTTTTTCTTAATGAGTCTGGCTAAAGTTTTATCTAATTTGTTTATCTTTTCAAAGAACCAGCTCCTAGTTTCATTGATATTTTCTATTATCCTTTTAGTCTCTATTTTATTTATTTCTGCTCTGATCTTTATTATTTCGTTCCTTGTACTCACTTTGGGCTTTGTTTGTTGTTCTTTTTCTAGTTTCTTTAGGTGTAAGTTTAGATTGTTTGCTTGAATTCTTTCTTGTTTGTTGAGGTAGGCCTATTGCTTTGAATGTTCCCCTTAGAACTGCTTTTGCCCTGTCCCAAGGATTTGGGATTGTTGTGTTTTCATTCTCATTTGTCTCAATATATTTTTTTATTTACTCCTTGATTTCTTTATTAACCTATTATTTGTTTAGTTCCATGTTGTTTAGTCTCCATGTGTTGTTTTTCCCAATTTTCTTCTTATGATTTATTTCTAGTTTCATACTGTTGTGATTGGAGAAGATTCTTGATATGATTTCAATTTTTATAAAATTTACTGAGACTTTTTTTGTGGACTATCATGTGGTCTATTCTAGACAAATGGTCCACACGTACTTGAAAATAAAGTGCATTCTTCTGATTCTAACTAGAATGTTCTGTATCTGTTCAGTGTATCTATTCTAATGTGTCATTTAAGACCATTGTTTCCTCATTGATTTTCTGTCTGAATAATTTATCCATTAATGTAAGTGGGGTGTTAGAGTTCCCTGCTATTATTGTGTTACAGTCAACTCTACCTTTATGTTATTAATATTTGCTTTAAATATTTAGGTGTTCTTAATGTTTAATGCATAGTTGTTTACAAATGTCATGTTCTTTGTTAGATTGATCCATTTATCATTATGTAATGCCCTTTATTGTCTCTCATTATAGTCTTTGTTTTAAAGTCTATTTTGTTTGACATAACTATCGCTACTGCAGTTTTCATTTTCATTTGTATGAAATACCTTTTTCCATCTGTTCACTTTTTGTCTTATCTGTCTTTCGAACTGAATGAGTCTCTTATAGGCAACATATGCACAAGTCTTGTTTTTGAATCCATCCAATCATCCTGTCTTTTGATTGTAATATTTAGTCCATTTACACTTAAAGTAATTATTGATAGGTGTATACTTGTTGCCATTTTATTAATTGTTTTCTGGTTGCTCTTGTAGTTCTTTTCTTACTTTCTTCTTCTCTTTTCTTTTTTAAAAATCCTCACTCAAGGATGTTTTTCCATTGATTTTCAGAGAGAGCGAAAGACAGAGAAAAAAAATTGATGTGAGAGAAACATATTGATTGGTTGCCTCCTGCACAAGCCTGACCAGATCCCGGGCCATGGAGGAGCCTGCAACTGTGGTTGCCCTTTACTGCAATTGAACCCGGGACCCTTCAGTGCACAGGCTAACACTCTACCCACTGAGCCAAACCGGCTATGGCTCTTGCTCTCTTTTCTTGTACATTGATGACTTCCTAGTGTATTGTTTGGGTTCTTTTTCTTCATTTTTAACTGTATGTATTATAGATTTGGTTTTGGGTTGCCATAAGATTCATATATAACAAGCTATGTTTATGGCAATGTTTTTTAAGTTGATTGTTGCTTAAGCTCAAATGCTTTCTAAAACTACATTTTTTACTCACTGTCATGTTTATGTATTTGACATAATATTTTACATCTTCTCCTGTGTGTGTATTTCTTAATGCAGTGGTCGGCAAGCTCATTAGTCAACAGAGCCAAATATCAGCAGTACTTCTTCAAAATAGACTCCCCCAGGCCGAAAACTGACTTCTGTGAATGGGCCATGAAGTTTCAATCACACTGTACATGCGAGCCCACACTTGGTATTTTGTGGAAGAGCCACACTCAAGGGGCCAAAGAGCTGCATGTGGCTCGCAAGCCGTAGTTTGCTGACCACTGCCTTAATGGATTACTGTGTTACACATGCTTTTACCACTTTTGTATATTAATCTTCTTCTAGCTCTATAATTGGTTGATCTGCTACACCTACAACTGTTTGCCTTTATCAGTGCAAATTTTTTCTTTCCAATATTTTCTTGTTTTTAGTTTTGGTATTTTCAATTTAAAGAAGGTTCCTTAACTTTTCTTTTAATGTCATTTAGTGGTGAGAACTCTTTTATCATTTGATTATCTGGGAAACTCTTTATCACACTTTAATTCTGAATGCTAACCTTTCAGGATAGAGTATACTTGGTTGTAGGTTTCCGCCTTTCATTACTTTGAATATTTTGTGTCATTACCGTATTTGCTAAAATATCAGCTGATGGTCTTACGAAGGATCTTGTAACTAGCTGCTTTTTCTCTTGCTGCCATTAAGATTCTTTAACTTTTGGCATTTTAAATATGATGTGTCTTGATATGGGCCTCTTTGGGTTCATTTTGTTTGGAAGTCTCTGTGCTTTCTGGAATTGGATGTCTGTTTTCCTCACCAGGTTGGGGAAGTTTGCAGTCATTATCCCTTTAAGTAGGTTTTACATCCCTTTCTCTGTCTTCTCCTTCTGGGACCCCAATGATTCAAATGTTGGCACATTTGATGTTGCCCCACAGGTCCCTTAAACTAACCTCATTATTGATATTAATATTTTTTTCTTTTTGCTGTTCTTATTTACTTTCACTACCTTGTCTTTCAGCTTGCTGATTCATTCTCCTGCCTCAACTAATCTGCTGTTGATTCCCTCCAGATTATTTTTGTTTTCATTTCAGTTATTGTATTCCTCAGTTCTGATTGGTTGTTTTACATATTTTTCTATGTCTCTGTTGAGGTTCTCACTGAATTAATCTATCCTTCTCCCGAGTTCATTGCGCATACTTATAAGCAGTGTTTACTTTTAACTCTTTATCGGGTAAATGGCTTATGTCTGTTTCATCTACTAGTAGTTCTTATTTATTTATGTTTCCTTATCCCTTATTGGAATATATTTCTCTGTCTCCTCATTGTGTCTGTCTCTCTCTCTCTGTGTGTTTGTGTCTATGAATTAGGTGAAATAGCGACTAATCCTAGTCTTGAAGGAGAGACTTGTTTAGGAGCCTCTCCTCTGTAGACTGTGTGAGCCAGGTGCCTTTGGCAGGCGCGCCAGAGCTATAGTGGGAATGGGCCATAGGTGCCCTGGGGGTAAGGGGCCCTGAGCTGGAGCTGCAGTGGGAGTGGAAGTCCTAGGGACAAGCCACAGAGCTGGTATAGGCCTGGGGCCTGGGGCCTGGGCCTCATGTGCACCCTGACCACCAAGGCTGGCTGAAGCACCTGACTTATGTCCTGCCCATGAGACCAAGGGGGAGGGAGAGTGTCAATGAATGCCTAGCTGGGTCCAGTGCTCCTGACACCAGAGAGGGTTCCTGCAGTTCCCCTCCCACTTGCAGATGTTCTCAGTTAGTAAATGGATTTCCCTCCTTATAGTCTAGATGCCCTTTCAGCCACTGTTTTTCACTTTACCCACAGTGGGCAAGTCTGCACATACACCCTCAGGGATCCCTGCAGACTGCAGGTCAGTGCTGGGGGTGGGTGTCCATGGTGCCATGTCTCTGTCTCTCCCCCCTGTGTCTGTGGGATTTCTCTCTTGTTGGTCGAGCAGAAGTTGTTCAGTCAGCCCTCCTTTCCTCTCCAGGGGAAGGTGCTCTGTCTGCAGGTGGGAATTTAATGTGAAATGGGGGGAGGTGAGCTCAGGCCTTTCCTGCACTGTCGCCTTGGAGTGGGAACCCTTGATTGATTTACTGATTTATCTGTTTCCCATCATCTACTTCTTGTCAGTTTGTTTCTATTGCTATAGTTTGTTGTTTTTTTGTTTTTATGTATTGCCTTTTAAAACGTTTGATTTAAATTATTACATAAAATATTTGAATGTTCCTCAAGTTAAAACTATTAAATAAGATATATATTCAGAAAAGTACAGATTCCTTCAACCTATGCCCTCATTTTGCCCTGTAGACAACCACTTAAAAAATCCATTCCTTGTTTCTATAAATAGGTGACTGGTAGGTAGAAAATAAACAGGCAGATGAAATGAACAGGTTTATCTATATGTCCTTTCTCATCCTCTGTCTTATTAAACAAAACGCTGCATAAAACTCTGCTGCTCCGTGCCCACACGCATTGGGAGGCCACCCCACAGGAGTCTCTCACGTCTCCTCCAGGGCAGAGGATCACATGCTGGTGGCACATCAGGGAGCCACACGCTCCCCTGGGTGCCCAGCAGGGGCCCAGGTTGATGCTCAGATAAGGTCCACACAGGGTTTCCCGTGACAGACAGTGAGTTTGCCACACAAGCTGGAGGCCTCAGAAGCGCACTTTTCCCACTAGAGTGGCAGCTCTGTCCTGGTGGCCTCCGGGACCTGCTCATGGGGAAGGTGCATCTCAAGGCAGAGTCAGCACAGCAGGCATTTTATCTGAGGCACAGAAAGACTGAGGTATAGAAGCCATCAATAGACTAATACCATAAAAGGGGACTTCAAGAGGTACCGGGTTTAGACATTTTCTTTTAAAAAATTAGAGAAAAAGAGTGAAAAGAACATGATTATTGAAACAGTGAAGACATATCCTTACAAGTGGCCTGCTTTTCTTTTCTTTTTAAAAAAGAAATTTTTTATTGATTTCAGAGAGGAAGGGAGTGGGAGAGAGAGATAGAAACATCAATGATGAGAGAGAATCATTGATCAGCTGCCATCTGCACACCCTCCACTGGGCATTGAGCCAGAAACCCAGGCATGCGCCCTGACCTGGATTTGAATGGTGACCTCCTGTTTCATAGGTTGACACTCAACCGCTGACCACACCAGCTGGGCTTGTCTGCATTTCTTATACTTGCTGTGCCCTCTGTATCTCAGGGGAAAGGAACCTGTGTGCTTGTCTTTGAGAAACACCGACAGAGGCGACCACCGTGTTCAGGTCCATGGCAGGCTCTCTCCTGGCTCAGGAACCAGGCCGATTACAGGAGGGAAAACTCATGTAAAAGCTGAACGGAAACAAGGAAACCTTTTCTTCCTACTTCCTGTCCTTGAAGCCTGTGAGGCAGATGATTTCACTCCATATTTAATTGAGGAACATTTTGTAATGAAATGTGGGCCGAGGTGAGCTAAGGTGCACAGCAGACAGTGAGGATTGAACACACATGGACAGGGAGGGATGGAGCTCAGGTTCTGCAGTCAACACTGGGGCCTCCAGGTCCAGGACGGGGAGGAACCAGCAGGGAGGAGCTGCTGCCGGTCAGGAGCCAGGACCCAGCCAGAGCCCCAGGCGGCTCTCCTTGTGGAGTGAGAGCCCAGCAGGAAACCTCTTCAGGCTGCTAAGGGGCCTGACAGAAGGTTCTCAGCTGCCCTTGTCACCATGATCACCTCAGCTCAGGAGTCCTGCAGACAGAGGACAGTGCTGTTCCCAGGCCCTGCCAGCAGGGGCGCTGCCCTCCCAGGCCTCCTGCTGGGGCTCCCAAGTGAGAAGAAAGGCTCTGAGCCACGGGAGCCAAAGCTGTTTTAGAGCTGCCTCTCACCAGGCGGGAGGAGACCCTGCAGTGTAAGTGGCCAGAGCCACACCCAGGCTCCTGCTATCTGTGCCCTGACTCCTCCCCTGCACCTTCTGTTCTAGGGAAACCCAATGTGTCCCTGAGAGAGGATTAGAGAGCATTACCTGTGGGCTGAAGTCCAGAGTGTCCTGGGAAGACAAGGAAGATGCCACTTAAAAAATATGAAGGTAAGTGTGACCCCAAACACAGAGTCCCCCGCCCAGGCCACCTGAGCTTCTCCAGCAGCACCCCCACCCGCTGACACCAGAGCAGGGACAAGAGCAGAAGCTGAGAGCAGTGGCCTCAAAGCCGTCACCGTCCAGTGTCATTAGTGACCACAGGGCCTGCTCCTCCATGTGCCCCAGGATCTGCTCCCAAATCCCGAGCGTGTTAACCCCTCTCTAACCCCACAGCCATGACTCCTCATGTCTCCACCCTAAGAACTGGGAGCTGGTTATTTCTGCATTTCCAGGGAATGTGAGACCGACAGGGAAAGAGAGGCTTCTATGGCGTTGCCATACCCAGAGCTCACCCAGCAAAGCCACAGTTCTCCCCACCATCTCAGGGTCTCGGCTGCTAGCAGCTCCTTACCTTTCTGAGCCCTGAAGTAGATGAGCAGCCCCGCCCCGAGGAAGAGCAGCCCCAGCACGAAGCCCCCGGCTCCACTCAGCACCTTGCTCTGTGCGGATCCAGACTGGGCCCCTGAGAGAAGAAGCTGGTTTCAGTGGGTTTTAGCCCAAAGCAACTTCTCTAATGGAGACCCTGGGATTCAGAGCTTGGGGGGGGGTGAGTATGGGGGAGTGCTGCCCTGGAAGAAGCAGCACAATAGCCATTTCCACAAAGGAGACTGAGGTCACACTGAGCAGGTACAAGGCCCAGGCACTGGCCTCAGGTCCCCTCACTCCCAACCCAAGGCCACTGCTTCCGCCTCTGAGGCTGCGGAGCCCGGGGCTGGTGACCTCCAGGACTTGGCCCGGGTGACAGAGCCGCAGACCGCAGAGCAGCCTGGGCTCTCCCATGGCAGGAAGGTCCCCACGCTGTGGAGGACGCACCCATTCCCAGATCACAGTGGGCAGCTCAACGCAGGCAGAAGCACCCGCCCAGCCCACAGGGGATGGTGCCCAGGGCCAAGGGGCACCATGATGGGGAGAGTGTGGGGAATTCAAAGCAGGGCAGGCATGGCGGCCTCCCAGGGCTATGGGTGTCCACAGAAGTGATCGCAGGGCTACCCTGTGGCCTGTGCTGAAGGAGAGACACGAACAAAGGAAAACGGGGTGTGGGGAGTGGGGACCCTGGCCCCCAGGGACAAGCAAAGGCCCCTGAGGGGGGAGGCGTGTGAGGTCAGAGGGCGTCTCACTCCATTCCACGGTGACAGGGCTGGTGCTGCTGGGGTGCCGCACTTGGCAGGTGTAGACCTCCCCGCTCCGGGGAACTGTCTCCAGCATCACCAGGGTCTGGAAGGTCCAGTCCCCGTTCCAGATCAGGCCCGTGGACACCACCCCGGCCTCCTCTTCCTGGCCGTTGCGCAGCCAGCGGACCTCAATGTGGCCCGGATAGAAGCCGTTCACGGAGCAGACCAGGAGATTGTGGTGCTGCAGGCGCTGGGTCTTTGCAGGATACACGGTCACTGTGGGCTCAGCTGGGACAGAGAAGGCGGAGGGAGACGTGAGCAAGACAGGCAGGCCCCCTGGTGGCTCCCTTTTGGCCTCCTCTCCAGTCCCAGGCTCCAGGCCCAGGCAGTTCCACTCAACAGCCCAGGAGGTAGTGCCATGGGCCTTGAATCTCCTCCTAGAGCCCGGGCCACTGGATTTGAGAAACGTTGAGGAAATTTGTGTTTTTTTTTCCATAATTTGAAACAGTTACTCATTGTTTTTTTTTAAAAATATATTTTATTGATTTTTTACAGAGAGGAAGGGAGAGAGATAGTTAGAAACATCGATCAGCTGCCTCCTGCACATCTCCTACTGGGGATGTGCCCGCAACCCAGGTACATGCCCTTGACCGGAATTGAACCTGGGACCCTTCAGTCCGCAGGCCGCTGCTCTATCCACTGAGCCAAACCGGTTTCGGCAGTTACTCATTGTTTAATCAAAGTGTTTGCAAATCTTTGCAAGGCACAGAGTGTGTGAGTTCCAGTGTGATTTCTGGGGCAGGGCTGCCTGGTCACATCCAGGCTGTGCCTCTTACTGGGTGATCCTGGGAGACCCTCTCTGCTCAGCTCCTCACCTGCAAAGGGGGTGATAATGCTAACTCACCGCTTAAGGACATATGAGGACCAATGGGCCTGAAACATGTACAACAGCGGCTGGAACGTAGTCATCACTGTATGTCAGCTGTTTATCACATATGGAGAGAGAACACAAGGAAAGCAGAGGGAGAAGCTGGGGAGCAGCTTGGGGAGATGGGACTTAGGGTGTGAAGTCCTGGGAATGTGATCACACCTGAGAACACAGAGATGTTTCCCCTGGAAGCAGGAAAGACTGGGGATTCCCTAGCTCCGGGGGCTGAGTCCTGAGGGAGAGGGAGGAGCAGGGCAGGCACTGATTATAACCCTTACAGTGACACTCACTGAGCAACAAGCCCCTTCTCAAAAGAAGCCGGCCTGTTATTGGGATTCCTGTTATTTTATAATTGTCTCTCTTTTCAAGCTGACACTTGAGCTCACGGCAGGTGCTGGGACTCCTTAATACGTGTGCTTCCTGCTGAGACCAGGCTCAATGAATACAGATTTGGAGGAGGAGGAGGAACAGGAAGAGGAGAAGGGGGAGCAGGAGGAGGAGGAGAAGAAACCTGGGGGAAACAGTTTTACTGCACCCCAAAAGGATAGATTTAAGATTGATGGTAAATCATTCCTAGCAACTTCTGAGTGCATTTCATTACCTTAAAGATGTTTAAATTCTTAACATGGAAAGAAATAAAACAGAATGAAAACACAAGGCAGGAGCAAGTGAAAATGCTGAATCCATGTTAGCAAAGTGTCCCTCTTGCTGCCTAGAGAGCCTAGAAATTCACTGAGAAAAGGCCCGGACCCCAGGGATGACGGACAATAGGCCATTCTTAGAGCAGGAACAGCCATTAGCTGACACGTACCTGAAAAATGTTCACGAATCTTAGAAATCAGAAAAGGATAAATTAAATATAAAAAACAAATTTTCAACTGGGTATTTGACAATATTGAAAAAATATTTAACAAAATAGAATGTGAGGTAAATTGTCTCAACTCTAAAAAGTTAACATGCAATTACTTACATGCTGTCAGCCTGTGTAGATGTGACATCAGTGTGTTAAGTAACAAAATTACAATTAGACCCTGGCTCACCATCACCCCCTCTGTAAACACAGGGGCACTGAGGGGGGAACAAGACACTGAGACCTGAAAGGAGCTCAGAGAGGCCAGAGGTGCCTCGGAAGGCCCCGCCCCTCACACCCAGCCTGACCCTCCGCCCAGGGACAGGCTTGTGCACCCAGCACCCCTATTCCAGGGGCTCAGGG
>NW_005872276.1:0-9734 GCF_000147115.1 Myotis lucifugus | reverse complement strand
GCCACCCCCGGAAATGACCCTACACGGGACAGGACCTCAGGCCCCTCATGGAGCTCCTCACAGCCCTGTGTGCGTACCCCCCTCCCCACCACCACCTCCCCCGCCCCCACCCCCGCACTCACTTTGCCGAGGCACCAGGAATCCAGACACCCCGTAGTTGTGTCTGCAGAACGTGTCCACCCCGGCCCGCATCCGCTCCAGTTCATCCTTCTGGCTGTTCCAGTCCTTAGCTATGGGCCGCCCCAGCTCGGTCACCGCGCAGTTCTCCCCCACGTCGCTGTCGAAGTGCGCATATTCCTGCCCATTGTAGATGTATCTGTACAGGAACCGGACCCGCTCCGTCCCTTTGGAGAAATGACACTCGGCCTTCTGCTGCTGCATGAAATGCGCTGCGGGGACAGGAAGGACCAGTCACGCTGATGGGACATGATGGCGACGCCGCCCAGGTGAAGGGCGCCAGGCAGTGGGGACACAGGACCCGGCACCCCCACTGCCAGCGCCCGGGGCCCCTCCTCTGGGGCTGGGAGGCCACAGGGCAGGGAGACCCTTGGGACCCTCACCCACTGGAGACCCACTTGGCTGCCCCGCGGGGCTCTGGGCTCCAGGCTGGGCCAGGACTTGTGCCATCACCACCTCCTTCTAGACGCCCCTCCTCACCCCCAGCCTCTCCCTTCCCCACACCAGCCTCCACCTGTCACCCCCTGGGCAGGGACCTCTTGCCAGGCCCCAGCTGCCCGGGACCCAGGAAGGAAACCGGGCATCGCCCTCGCCCCTGCTGCTTAGAATTCACCAAAGTGCCCATCACACCCAACCACAGGCGCATCCACACAGGAGGGAGATGGCAGGAAAGGGGCGCCTGGAGCAGGGACCACAGGGTCCAAGTCCCATCAGGGGCCTGGGCCAGGGCCTCTGAGTGAGAGGATGTGGGGGAAGGTCGCTGTATGTGGGGGAGGGGGCACATCTCAGGTGAAGGCAATGCCACCTGCAAAGCCTGAGAGAACCCATGTGCCTCCTGGGAACCCAGAGAACAGGCTCTGAGCCCAGACAGTGGGAGGGAGGGGACAGGAGCCTGGAGGAGGCGGGTGCTGAGAGCCTGGGGGTGAGTTAGGGGAGCTTCTGCTGCATGTAAGGGAGAGCACTGAGGAGGTTCAGGGGTTACACCCTAATCCCAATAGGGAGCCCTCTCTTTCCTGCATGTCCAACCCAGGAAGCGCAGAGAACCAGAGCACATCTGTGGTTAAAGCAGGGGGTGGATGGAAGCTCTGACACCATCGCTGGTGTGGAGAGAGTCCCTGCAGAAATGGGAGGCCCTGACTGAGGACAGGGGGCTCCCCACGATGCACGACTCATGGAGGAGAGACGCGGAAGGTCAGCAGAGATGAGTGACCACAACTCATGACGTTTTGACCAACATCACAGAAAGCAAAGTAAAAAGGAAGGTTTTAAACTTCAAGTGATTGAATGGGCTCAACGAGAAAGTGGTGAATTTATGTAACTGTCAAATTTTTTTTCTTAATAAACTGTGAAGAGCTGCATTGGAAGGTGCACGTGTGTATAAAGTGTGAGTCTAGAATTGAAAGGATGAGGACTACGCCCTGCATCTTATCCTGGGTCCTCCATTTTTGGGCAGCCATGTGCTCTGCAAGGCTTCTTCCCGGACACCCAAGCCTCTGCTAGCCACACCCAGGACTTCTTTAAACTAACCAATGACAATCAAGGGAAGTGCGTGCCATAGATATGACCACATCCTATGCAACAAGACACCTACTTGCGCCTGGCCAATCGGCAGGGCTGACAGTCCTCTCTCCTCCCCTTACTCCACCCCCCTATAAAAGTCCTCTTCCCACTGGGGTAGCCCTCTCTCTGCCACTTGCTGCTGTGCCAGTAGGGTGGTAGGGAAGACAAGCCCGGGTTTGAATAAAAGACTCTTTGCTTTTGCATCGGACACGGCTGGCTCCCTGGTGTGGTTTCTTGGGGATCCTGAAATCTGGGCATAACAGAATTTTCAGAAACAGCCCGTGTCCAGCAGTGTTCTCACCCTCAGCACTATTGACATTTGGACCAGATGATTCTGTGAGGTTGGGGTGGGTGTTCTGTACACAGTGGGCTGCACTCGGCATCCCCACCAGTTGTCAGAGAAACCCCCGTGTGACAGCAGACATGGCTTTACATATTGCAGACGTCCCAGGGCTGGGAAGAGGGAGGTGTGGTGAACCTTCTGAAAAATCTGGGGTTCAAAAGCCACTGTTGATTATGCAGCAGCTGGGAGTGACAATAAAAATTCAGCCAATATTGTGTCTGGGGAAAGGCTTGGTCTATATGGGATTTATATTCTTTAGGAATCTGGTCCCAGTGCAGACTATTTTTCCAGGAAAATAAACTTGTTCAGGACCAAGATCTACCTGTTTCCTTGCCTCGCCACCCAATCACCGAGTCATCATTTATCCTCCACATCGTCTTTTTTCTTAATCTCCCGGCCACTGGCCCACTGCTTGTCTACAGGAGCAGCTACAGCCACAACCATTTGATTCCTGTTCAAAGTCCCAACTAATTCACTTTCTAACTGCCTCCTGCTCCCAGTAATACCAGGAGGCATCAGGTTACCAGCCTAGGCCAGATGTGGACTCTTATTTCTATAGGCATGTCCCTTGAAGGGGAGCAGCTGAGATGACCCCCACAACATAGACAGATTACAAACAGGAGCAGGTTCCAGACTTTAGATGGAGACCTTCACATAGAAGTGATGGCAGAGGGGAGGGCACTCTGGTAGGACTCGGTCTATGTAACCTTTTGCAAATTCTCTAGCACCTTCCTGACACATGAGAAGTTTGAAAATAAAAACGTGTGGAGTTGCTGTTCACTGTAGCCTGTTTGGTGAGCACTATCAGGCCAGGCTCATGGACCCAACTTAAAGATAAAGCAAATAAATATATATGATTCCCAGTTACATTGAAATTTCAGATATATGATTGTTGTTTCTCTGAAATTCAGCTTAAGTCGGGCATCCTGTATTTCCTTTGGCAACACAAGCCCACCTGCTGATCAAATCTGAGGGGGAGGAGGGAACTTAAACTTCCTTGTGTTCCTCACGTGTCTAAGACAGTCTGCACATAGTGTGAATCCATATGGAACTTTTCAAGGTGTAAATGCAAAATGGATATAAATTCCTCCTGTGTATTGGAATTGGCAGCCCTTGCACCTGCTGCCCCCAACCCTGAGACGCACGCTGGCCCATGGGAACATCAGAAATCTCAGCAGCAAGTCAGACCCAGCCAAGCCCCTGTTCACCAGTGGGGGTAGAAGCCCAGGCTCTAGAATGAGGAACCTAAATTAGAACATGAGGTCTCCCACTGGGTCAGAATGTACACCCATGGGCCTATTTCTTTATCTCTAAAATAGATTTAATGATACTGTAGTTCTCACAGGATATTGTTAAGTGAGGAATTAAATAGTGATTCTTCCTATTGCTGATCATATAAGCAATCAATAAATAGCTTGCTATTTTAACTCTTATAACCCCTAAAAATACAAGGTTATGAGATCTTTCTATTCCTTATCTTTCTAGAGAAAATAACGTCTTTATCACAATTTGGCAATTATCTTTAATCAATTTTATCACTAGATGTTATTTTGAAAACAAGGACAGAAACATTGGTCTCTGTGTAATAACGGGATATACATGCACGTAATATGAAAGGACTATGCTAGGGTAGAAGAGAGGACTTTCTAGATACTGAAACTTAGACTATGTCTCCTGGTCTACAATTAACCTTGTGACTCTGGGTAAGTAGCTTAAATTCTCTGAATCAGATTCTATGGGTGATTACATTTGTAATTGCTGCAGGTGAGACAGGATGGTTATGAGAGTCTCACACTCAAATGCAGGCCTGGTGCACAGTAACTGTCCATGTGACGCTGCTCCATGCTGCAGGGACCAGATTTGTCTTGTCGATGACTCCACCCTCATCCCCAGGTGGTGACTGTCTGCTCTGGTCACTAATAAACGGTGGCTGTGGAATTGGTGGCTTTCATAACCAGTCACCTCTGCCTTCAAGGTCACTCCAGTGGCTCCTTGCAGTTCTCACCACACCTGGACACTCACTTCTTGAAAAATCTACTTCCCCTCACTGCCCTGCATCACCTCCTCTTGGTTTTCCTCAACACACTGCACCCCTTCTCAGTTTCCTTTACTCACTCATTGGCCCTTGGTCCTATGGGATTGACCCTTGGCATCTTCTTGTCTACTTCTCTCCCTCTCTCTCTCGCTCTCCTCCTCCTCCTCTTCCTCCACTATCCTAGAATTTAACACAGCACATGTGTCAATGACACCAACACATACACTCTCTGCCTTGGCCGGCCATGAACTCCAGGCTCCTGTGTTCAACTGACCTCTTGACAGCTCCACACAAATGTCAAAAAATCATTTCAAACTTACACAAAACCTTTATTCCTAACCACCCCCTTAAATTACTTCTTACACAGTCTTTCCCGTCTCAATACACAGCTCCACCAAGTTTATTCTAATTATTGAGGATAAAATCCTTAAGGATTGTGACTCCTCCCCCATTTCATCCATAACAAGTCCTGGAAATATCTCCCCCAGATCTGCACACTTCCCCTTTCCCTTTCCCGCTGCCTTTGCCACACACACTAACTGAAGCCCAAGCCCGTCACCTTGGCGCTCTTCCATGCTTCTCAAGGGCCCCCAACTCCTCTTGTGAACCCTGCAATCCAATCCCCCCTGGTAGCTGGGGTTATTGTTTTTAATAAATATACGTGGACTCTCCTGTAACCCTCAGCAGGTCACATGTCTCTTCAGATAAAATTGAAACTTCTTACCCGCCCATCAAGGCCCAATATGATTTGTCTCCCATGTTCTCCGAACCTCTTCCTATGTCAATGTCACTCCCCAACTTGCTTGCCCGCTGCAGCCTCACTAGCCTTCTTCCTGCCCCTTCAACATGGCAAACACGTTCCCACACTGTGGCCTCTCCCTCTTCCTCTCCCTGGGACATTTCTCCCGTAGATCTTCAAACGGTGGGTTCTCTCATCATCCAGGTCTCAAGTGTCACTTCCTCAGGGAGAGCTCCCTAACTACTTGTAGTGACATCAGGTGAATCCATGCTCTCTGTCCCATAACCCTGGGGTATTTTTTTAAAGCAATTATTGCTCTGAATTTTTTCTTCCTTAAGGGGCTCACGGAGAAAGGAAGGGAGATGGTGGGGAGGTCCCTTGATACATCTCACATAGCAGGGAAAGACACCAACATCACAGATTTTACTGAGGACAGACCACAGGATCCTCAAAGAGAGATCCTCTAATTCCTTTGATTCCCCATAAAATACCAGAGAAACGTTCCTTTGGGAGATAAATCAATACAATAAATGGAGCACTGTGTGGGAATTAGACTGAGATCATTATTTCTCAATCCTCTCAAGACCCCGATGGAAGGGGACAAGAGGCTGGGAAGGTTTACTGGAGGAGAGTTGAGAAGAAACAGCCTAGATACACGAGGCCCCTTAACATCTTGTAGTGGCGAGCACCAGCCCCTTTTGTGGTGGAAAGAATCGAGATCCATATGGTAAAGGCAGGTGGCCACTGAAGAAAATGCCACCATTTTCTAATGGACATGGCCTGGACACAGTGACAAAGCTAATTCCCTTTCTTCCTCCCCCCACAACAGCTCACCCCCAAGGTGCACTTACATGGAGTGTCCCTGGCCTGAGCCAGGAGAGGGCTCAGTGCCATCAGCATCACCTTCAGAGCGGCCATCCAGGAGCCTCCAGGGAACCGCAGACACACCATGCTGGAGCTCAGAGAGGACAGGGGCAGAGAGCAGGGGGGTCTCACTCAGTCAGGACTGTGACCCTTCTCCACCCACATCCCCAGAAACACAAACTGAGGAACTCATTTCTTTGTTCCTGGATTGGGTCATCTCAGCAATGAGCACCAATCAGCATCAGAGAAGAAGAGCATCATCAGTTGCTGGTGAGGGATTCAGTAGGAAGGTCCTCTTCTGGAACTTAGAATTTCCTCCATTAAAAGCATTGCTTTGATTTACTGCTTTGAAGGGTTGATCTGGTTGTATCAGAAACATTATATTGGGCCCTATTGTGAGGCAGCTCTGCGCTGTCGGTGATGAGCACGCAAGTTGGAGCCTTTGGGGAGCATTGGTCTCTCTCACTGCAGACAAAGCCATTTTGCAAATGGATGAGTGAGTGTGCTGGGAGCTGAGGGTGAGGGAGGTGATTGCAAGTTAGGAGGCCTTCAATTTTCTTCTTTTTAAAAATGTTTTCTTGTTGAAAGTATTACATATGTCTCCTTTTGCCCCATTGACCTTTTCTAGCCCTCCTCTGCCCCCACCCCCACCCCAGGCCTTCAGCACTCTATTGTCTGTGTCTGTGGGATATGCATACACATGTACAAGTTCTTTGGTTGATCTCTTCCCACCCACCCACCCTCCCCTGCCTTCCCTCTGAGGTTTGGTAGTCTGTTCTGTGTTTCTGTGTCTCTAGATCTGTTTTGTTCATCAGTTTATTTTATTCATCAGATTCCACATATGAGTGAGATCATGTGATACTTGTCTTGCTCTGACTGGCTTATTTCGCTGCTGCACCACAACTTAGTGCAGCAGATTTGGGGAATTGACTTAACCTCTCACAGTTAAAGCCACTGTGATCTTTCAGGTGTTTCAATACTGGGAAAGGCTGTGGTTCTGGGGACACCTCGAGGAGCAGCTTCCCCTAGTAACTGATGCCATGACAGGCTGGTAGCTGCTGATTGGAGAGTATAATCGGTGACTCTTCACAGAGTGGATGTCACTCACTGAAGGAAAATGAAAGTTATTCAATAATTATCCTGAGTGAAAGGCTTTTGAGGTTTCTTTCCTGGTGCTGTCACTGAGCTCTGGGCCCCTCCGAACACACTGGAGAAAGGTGCCAGAGGAGGCGATCTGTGTGGGATGGAGGGAACGTGCCTTTGGACAGCACTTAACCCACCAGTGTGATCAGGCCAACTGTCCAAACCAAAGTGCTCAAGGGACTGGGAGACTGAGAAAGGACTCAAAGCCAGCCTTTGGCCCAGCAGCTCTGCGTTAGAACAGCTAGTATTTCATTTGAAAAGCATTCAGTTCTTTACTCCTGGTCCCCATTGGGATTTTCTCATTTTCTTAGGGGCATGTCCTCTTATTCAGTCAACTGCTCTTGCTTTATTCTATGAAAAGGTAGAAGAAGGCTTTGCTAATGAAATTATTACAGAGTGTTCAGGAAGTGGAACTCGATGGGAAACTAGGAAGTACATCCTTTGATGTCATCATGTGATTTAGAACATCTAGTTCTACGTTAGATAATCAGTACACGTTATACTAACATACATGTACCTCTCAGATCTTCAGTGGACTTGAAAGGACAGCTGTCCATTTAAGTCCCGCGTTAATTCTCACGCCCCAGTTCTGACACGCAGTCCTCCCCGTGCCTGCATGTGTCTAGTGACAGGATACTGACCATGCTGCAGCGAAATGACTGCAATTGATGGGGAGACATGGAGGAAGATGGTCAAAAGGCACAAACTTCCAGCTAAGAAATACACAAGTCATCAGGATGTAATGCACAGCTATGAGGGTAGATCTTAAAGCAGTGGTTCCCCACCTTTTTTTGGCCATGCCCCACCTAAGCTTCTTTAAACCATGATGCCGCCTCCCTCATGACATAGGATTCCTATTGTTCTAAAAGTGAGCTCCTATTCACATGGAGGAAGCCTAAAGGCCCATTAACTTTGTCTAAACAAGCTTCCAAAGAACATGGCATCCATGAAAGAGAAAAATAAAAGCACGAAAGGACATTTGAAGTACCGAGGGAGAAATCACTAAGAAATTGTTTAAAAAAATAATATGAAGTGATATGAAAAAATAACAAGTGAAGTTTCAAAACATAATACTTGTAGACAACTGAAATGCATAAATATGTCACAATATATATTCATATGCTGTACATGAGGCCTCTGGAACCATGAAAAATAAACAAATTAACTATTAATAACTCATTCTCAAATTTCTGCGCTTAAAAATCAAATTGCCCCCCTGTGTGGCATGTGCCCCATGTTGGAAGCACTGTCTTAAATGTTCTCATCACTAGAAAGGGTTTAGTCACTATGTGTGGTATAGATGTTACCTAGACTTACTGTGGTGGCTATTTCCAATATATACAAAATAGAGGTCTGGTGCATGAAATTCATGCATGAGGTGAGGGTATTCAGTCAGTCCAACCTGCACCCTCTCCAATCTGGTACCCCTCAGGGGATGTCTTACTGCCAGTTTAGGCCCAATCCCAGGGATCAGGCCAAAGCCAGCTGTCGGACATCCCTCTCACAATCCAGGACTGCTGGCTCCTAACAGCTTGCCTGCCTGCCTACCTGATCGCCCCTAACTGCCCCCCCATCAGCCTGATCACCCCTAAATGCCACTGCCTGCCGGCCTGATCGCCCTCAACTGCCCTCCTGCTGTGCAGGTCACACCCAATTGCCCCCCGCCCCCAGCCATCCTGGTGGCCCCTACCTGCCCTCTCACTGGCCTGTTTGCACCATGCAGCCTTCTGGTCAGTCCTTTGGTCGTCCCTCACCAACCCCCATGCCAGCCTGGTCGCCCCACGCAGCTGCTGTGTGATTGTTACTATTACTGTTCGGTTGTCTGTCTGGTGGTGAGGGCCCTGGTTTTAATATATATACTAGAGGCCCAGTGCACAAAAATTTGTACACTCGGGGGGAGGGGGGGAAGGCGGGGTCCCTCAGCCCGGACTGTACCCTCTCGCAGTCTGGGACCCCTCGGGAGATAACGACCGGCTGGCTTAGGCCTGCTCCAGGGTGGCAGAGGGCAGGCCCAATCCCTAGGTGCAGCCCCTGGTCGGGCTCAGAGCAGGGCTGATTGGGGAGTCGGGGCACCGCTCCCTGTCATGCACAGAGCAGGGCAGATCGGGAGGTTGCGATGTCACCCTCAGTCACACTCAGGGTAGGGCCGATTGGGGGGTTGGTGCACCTCCCCCTGTCACACTCAAGGCAGGGTTGATGAGGAGGTTGCAGTGCCACCCCCTGTCACTCACAGAGCAGGGCCCATCAAGGGGTTTGGGGCTCCGTACCCTGTCACGCACAGAGCAGGGTCAATCAGGGGGTTGGGGAGCTCCCCCCTGTCACTCACAGAGCAGGGCCAATAGGGGAGTTGGGGCACCGCCCCCTGTCACACACAGAGCAGGGCGGATCAGGGGGTTGGGGCGCTGCACCCTGTCACACTCAGGGCAGGCCGATGGGAAGGTTATGGCTCTACCCCGTCACACACAGAGCAGGGCCCATGAAGCCGGGGGTTGGGGCACCGCACCCTGTCACACACAGAGCTGCAGGCGATCAGGGGGTTTGGCCGCTTCCCCCTGTCACGCTGATCCCGGTGCTGGAAGGCCTCACGCTTCCGCTGAATCCCAGTGCTGGAAGGAATATAACCCTTTTACTAATATAGAATAGAGCCCTGGTGCACTGGTGGGGGCCGGCTGGTTTGGCCCTGAAGGTGTCCTGGAATTAGGGTGGGGGGTCCCCAACTGGGTGCCTGGCAGCCTGGAATGGAGGGGATGATGGCTGTTTGCAGCTGGGTCACAACCCCCTCAGGTGCAGGTCCCCACTGGGTGGCTGGCAGCTGGTAGGCTAGGCCTGTTTCAGTGGCGGTGACTGAGCTCACCGCTCTTTTTTTTTTTTTT
>NW_005872275.1:76836-95274 GCF_000147115.1 Myotis lucifugus | reverse complement strand
TCAAGGGTCCCAGGTTCGATTCCGATCAAGGGCGTGGTACCTTGGTTGTGGGCACATCCCCAGTAGGGAGTGTGCAGCTGATCAATGTTTCTCTCTCATTGAACTCTATCCCTCGCCCTTCCTCTCTGTAAAAAATCAATACAATATATTTTTTTTAAAAAGATTCAACACGGTGTAAACCATCCAAAGCGGGGTGGTTCTGGAGTAGATTTACATAAGGCGCTTGATGGCACAGGATACAGAACTAGGAGATGACGTGGGTCCCAGTGGAAATCAGCCTGTGACCATGTGCATTTCAAATCAGGGGACAAACATGAATTATTCAGTGATTGGGGTGGCACAACTGGCAAGACAGCTGAGAGGGGAATCATGCTCCTTCTATCAAAATACATTTCGGATGGGTCAAGGGTCACAATGTCAAAACTGAAAACAGCCCTGTCTGGTTTGGCTCAGTGGATAGAGCATCGGCCTGCGGACTGAAGGGTCCCAGGTTCGATTCCGGTCAAGGGCATGTACCTTGGTTGCGGGCACATCCCCAGTAGGAGATGTGCAGGAGGCGGCTGATCAATGATTCTCTCTCATCATTGATGTTTCTCTCTCTCTCTCCCTCTCCCTTCCTTTCTGAAATCAATAAAGATATATTTAAAAAAATAAATATGGGTGAACATTTCTACAATCTTGGCACCCGGAAGGGCTTCCTAAGAATAACATGAAATCAAGAATCCATAAAAGTTTGATAAGTTCAACTATATAAGAACAAAATCTCTGGGCCCTGGCCGGGTATCTCAGTGGTTAGAGCATCGTCCCAATACCCCAAGGTTTTGGGTTCTATCTCCGGTCAGGGCACATACAAAGAGCAACCAATGAATGCATGAATAAGTGGAACAACAAATCTCTCTGTCCCTCTCCCTCTCCCTCTATCTTCCTCTCTCTCCCTTCCTCTTTCTCTAAAATCAATTTTTAAAAATGGATAAATAACTACATGAAAACAAAATCTCTATAGGATAAAATAAGAAGAAACTTAACCAAGTTAAAAGATATCAAACTTGTAAAAAAATTCAACCTTTATAACAAAAGGCTTAATTTCCCTAATATACCAAGACCTTTAAAAATTACATAAAAGGACCAACCACCCAATAGTCAAATGAGCATCCAAAAAAACAGACAGTTCAAGAATAAATGAAGCACAAACGGCCTTATGGTCTGGCAATCCCACTTCTGGGCATGTACAGTGGGGCCTTGACGTACGAGTGTCCCGACTAACGAGTTTTTCGAGATACGAGCCGTCTCTCGGCCAATTTTTTGCTTTGAGTTGCGAGCTAAAATTCGGGTTACGAGCCAGCTTCAGGCACCCCACTGCTAGTGGGCGCAGTGACGCCACAACATCAGCCCAGCATCATGTGTCTCACTCGTCCACTTTTGATTTGACATACGAGTGATTTGAGTTACGAGCTCCGTCACGGAACGAATTAAACTCGTAAGTCAAGGCCCCACTGTATCTGGGAATGAAATCACGGTCTCAAAGAGCTCCCCGCACCCCGTGCTCATTGAAGCGTTCTTCACGATAGCCACGATATGGAAACAGCTAAGGGCCCATCTATGGATGAATGAATGAACAAAACATTGTCCCATATAAAACAATGACATATTATTCAGCCACAAGAAGAAAATCCCGCCATTTGTGACATCATGGATGAACCTAAGTGAAATATGTCAGAGAAAGATAAACATATGACCTTCACTTACATAGAATTTACGAAATCCAAACTCTTAGAATAGAATGGTAGCTGCCAGGGGCTGGGAGTGGGGGGGATGGGGAGATGTTGGTCAAGGGGTACACACTTCCAATGATAAGAGGAATAAGTTCAGGGGATCTAATGTAAGATGGTGACTAGAGTTAACCGTACTGTGTTATATACTTGAAAGTCACTAACAGAGTAGATTTTAAATATTCTCAGCGCGCGCGCGCGCACACACACACACACACACACACACACACACAAAGGCGATGATGTGAGGTGTTAACGTGTGCTCTTGAGGTCATCATTTTGTAATAGATACGTGTTTCAAATGATCACTTATACACCTTAATCCTACATGGTGGTGTATGTTGGTTACGTTAATAAAGCTGGAAAAATAAAAGAACTGACACAAAAATAATAGTGGCCCCAAATGTAAAGGGAATAGATGGAGGAGAGGCAATAAGTAAACTAGTGATAGAAGATACTGTTCCCCCATTTTTTTGCACATTTAAAGGCTTCATTGGGTTGGTTCCAGGCAGGTTTTTTAAAAATATGTTTTTGTTGATTTTATTTTTTAAATATATTTTTATTGATTTTAGGGAGAGAAGAAGGGAAGTGAGAGATAGATAGAAACATCAATGATGGGAGAGAATCATTGATCAGCTGCCTCCTGCATGCCCCTCACTGGGGACTGAGCCTGCAACCCTGGCATGTGCCCTTGACCAGAATCGAACCCGGGACCCTTCAGTCCGCAGGCTGACGCTCTATCCACCAAGCCAAATCAGCCAGGGCTTATATATTTATGTTTGATAGGTTCTGGAGGCAAGGTGCTATTATTTTTTAAAATATATTTTATTGATTTTTTACAGAGAAGAAGGGAGAGGGATAGAGAGCTAGAAACATCGATGAGAAACATTGATCAGCTGCCTCCTGCACGCCCCCTACTGGGGGTGTGCCCGCAACCAAGGTACATGCCCTTGATGGAAATCGAACCGGGGACCCTTCAAGTCTGCAGGCCAACGCTCCATCCACTGAGCCAAACCGGTCAGGGCCAAGGTGCTATTATTAACCAAACACCTCATATATTAATCTCAATTTGTGTTTTTCAGACTACTCAGCCCATGCAAATTTAAACCAAAATCCCATGTGAGAGATGGTTTGGGTTACAAATTCTCACACACACAAAAAAGACAGCACTTCCCTCCTATCAGAGATAGGACCTATTTAACTCAATTTCAGAGAACATAGCCCTTCAACTTTCTATGTATGGGGTTTCCTCTCCTTTCATGGACCCAAGCTCTATCTGTTGTGGTTGTTGTTAATCCTCACTGGAGGATATTTTTCCGTTGATTTTTAGAGAGAGCAGGAGGAGGGGGAGAGACACAGAGAGAGAAACACCAGGATTGGGGATCGAGCCTGCAAGCCTTCAGTCAAGTTGATGCTCTATCCACTGAGCCCAGTCGGCTAGGGCACAAGGCTCTGTCTTCTTCTTCTTCTTCTTTTTTTAAAAATATATTTTATTGATTTTTCACAGAGAGGAAGGGAGAGAGACAGAGAGTTAGAAACATCGATGAGAGAGAAACATCGATCAGCTGCCTCCTGCACATCCCCCACTGGGGATGTGCCCGCAACCCAGGTACATGCCCCTGACCGGAATCGAACCTGGGACCTTTCAGTCCGCAGGCTGACGCTCCATCCACTGAGCCAAACCGGTTTCGGCTGTCTTCTTTTTTTTTTTTTAATAATATATTTTTTATAGATTTCAGAGAGGAAGGAGAAGGTGAGAGAGAAACATCAATATGAGAGAGAATCATTGATTGGCTGCCTCCTGCACGCCCCCTCCTGGGGATCGAGCCCGAAACTCAGGCATGTGCCCTTGACCGGAATCGAACCTGGGATCCTTCAGTCCACAGGCTGACGCTCTATCCACTGAGCCAAACCGGCCAGGGCTCTGTCTTCACCTTCCTTTAAAACAGTGGTTCTCAACCTTCCTAATGCCGCGACCCTTTAATACAGCTCCTCATGTTGTGGTGACCCCCAACCATAAAATTATGTTCGTTGCTACTTCATCACTGTAATGTTGCTACGGTTATGAATCGTCATGTAAATATCTGATATGCAGGATGTCTTTTCATTGTTACAAATGGAACATAATGAAAGCACAGTGATTCATCACAAAAACAATATGTAATTATATATGTGTTTTCCGATGGTCTTAGGCGAGCCCTGTGAAAGGGTCATTTGACCCCAAAGGGGTCGCGACCCACAGGTTGAGAACCGCTGCTTTAGGACAATTGGTTAATAAAAAGCAAGGGGTCCTGGGACAAGCAGAACTTGGTTCCTATAGCCAAGCTCCTCTGGCTCCTCAAAAGGCCTTCCAAAATTATGTTTCGTCTCTAGACTCTAACAATTTACAGCAGCCCCTTCTCCAGATTCCTGAACCCCTCTAGATGCTGGACAAGACCCCCGGCATTACTTTCCCCATCCAGGGAAAACAAGAGACTTCGGGTCCAGTTACATTAGCAATTCCTACATTTCCCTCTTTTAATGTCAACTTGCCGGCCAGGGAGTTCCACTTTGAAAAACCTGTGGTGTGCCCTGGCTGGTCAGTGGTTAGAGCGTCAGCCTGTGGACCAAAGGGTCTCTCTCTCGGGTTCAATTTCTGGTCAAGGGCACATCCCTCGATTGCAGGTTCCCCAGCCCTGGTAGGGGCATGTGTGTCTGTGTGAGGCATCCCATTGGAATGCCTCACGTAGCTATTCCTCTCTCTCCCCCTCCCCCCTCCCTTCCACTGTCTCTGGAAATGAATGGGAGAAAAATCCTCAGGTGAGGATGAAAACAGCAACAACAAACGGTGACATTCTGCCAAATGAGCCAAGTCTTTATTTCAAAGAGGAATTATTCACATGGCGGAAAGTTTGTTTCTCTGGTTATCTGTTTTTATTCATCTTCTTTGAGCTTTGCCCCACGTGAAGCCGAAGACGGGCCTTCTTTTTCTCCGCTTTACTTTTACGTCTTAAGAAATCGGTGTCCCTGTGGTGCCTCGTGGAGGCTGGGGAGATCCCTTTCAGGAGGGTGTACAAGAAGTAGGCAGGGATGGGCAAGATGGTGAAGACAGTGAGCAGAGCGAGCAAGACTTTCCCCCACGGCGGATAATTACGGAGCTCTTCGTTCGACTGTGGAGAAGAGGGAGGAAGGTTGAGAATGCCAGGTTATCTGAAGTGAGATGCAGAAGGTGGGGGTAGGAGATGAACCAAGGCAAGAGACCAGATCACTGAATCCCCAGGGAATAAGATGATTGGGTCCCAGAGGCAAGAGTGGATTGAAAAGTCTGTCCCCATTCCCTAGGGAGGGGTGGGGGGTGTCCGGGGTCTGTGGAGGGAACTCACAATGCTTGAGTTCCAGGCCATGTAAGTGATCGGCTTCACATACAGATGAATCAGGATGATTACCAACAGGACCAGCAGCACAAATGGAGACACAAAGCACCATAGCCAACGAAAAATGGGGGAGATGGGGCGCCCCAATATGATAATCAAGTCTGCAAGGAACCTGGGAGGAAGGGTCATCAGGCTTTAGAAGGGCCCTTCCGGCCTGACCCAGCTCTGGGGAGGGGTCAGCCCAAACCCAGCCTCCGAAAGACCCCTTCACATTTCTTAGACCTTTCTGTTCATCTCCAAACCAGTCTTCTTACCTCTAAAATCCATCCCTTTTCAGGCTAATTTCTGTCCCAGCCCCAGAATTAAAAATATATATATATATATTTTTTCACCTTCAGGATGAAGCCAAGTTCCTAAATGTAGCTTCTTTAAGCCCACGTACCCCGCTATCTTTAGTAATGCGATACCTTCTTAGGCGCATTACATACGCAAATCAGGTTCCTTCTGCCTAGAATGCTCATCTCTTTCCCTTGATGAACTCCCCTCCATCTGTCCAGATACTGTTTAGGCAACCCCTCATTGCCTGACTCTCTGGTCCTCGATTGCTAACCACCTGTGTTTCTCCAGCACCCTGGGCTGCCTCAACCATAGGCTTACCACCTGCCCCAGGATCTGCTTCTGTGTCTTCCTCTTTGGACTCTGAGAGAAGCAGCTAAATATAATTTCTCCCAGTATCCTCGGGACTCACTACGAGACCTGCTTGGAACGTGGGAGGCCCTAAGTCATATTTGAGCGGGAGTCGGTGTGTGGGCGAGTGGGCCTGATGCAGAGAGCCACCGTCGCCGGGAAAGGCTGCCACCCTTGGATGACGCGGTGCTTCTCAAAGGTTAGGGCGCATCGGAATCCCTTAGGGCAGCGGTTCTCAACCTGTGGGTCGCGACCCCTTTGGGGGTCGACCGACCCTTTCACGGGGGTTGCCTAAGACCATCGGAAAACACATATATAATTACATATTGTTTTTGTGACGAATCACTATGCTTTAGTTATGTTCAATGTGTAACAATGAAATCGGGGGTCACCACAGCATGAGGAACTGTATGAAAGGGTGGCGGCATGAGGAAGGTTGAGAACCACTGCCTTAGGGTTTCTGTTAACACGCAGCCGCCGGTCTGAAGTGGAGCCTGAGGGCCTGAATATCTAACGAGCTTCCTCCATAGAGCGCACTTGGAGAAGCAAGGGCTTCCACGTTTCAGATGTCCAGACTACCCTGGTCAACAGTAGGGCTCAGGGTCCCCTACGTCCTGCTACAGACTGTTCACCACTTTGCCACTGTACATCTATTTTCTCCCCAAACCAGCCCATGTCTTTCTCCTTCCCACCCTCCTGGGAGCCGTCCATAGCCCTGGGATCAGAGCAGGAGGGGCCCAGGCTCCCCGAGGGTGCGTGGCAGGAGAGCCTGGGCTGGGGACATCACCTCCGGGCCCCATAGATCCAGGCCATGGACACATTCTCCAAGATGAGGATGAGGAAGAGGGGCAGAGAGGCCCAGTAGTCATCCAGCAGGTTCACGTAGTAGCTGCCCGAGGGCTGCACGAAGAAGCAGCTGCCCAGGAACATGGCCACGCAGACACTCACTGGAGGGAAAAAAACCAGACTGGGATCAAGGTCAGAATTCAAGCTGGGCCGGAGGAGTCCTGGTGGGGTTAAGCTACACCACGCCCGCCGGTGAGAGTGAGGTCATAGGTCAGAGCACCTGTGAGCAGCGTTGTGTGTCTCCTAAGGCAAGAGAAGGTGTCCTGGAGGGGGGTGATGATGCCCTGCAGGATCCCTTGCATGGTGCTCAGCCCCATGGTCACCAGAAACACGAAGGTGATGATGGCCCAGAAGGTGGATCCAGAAAACACAGCGATGATCTCGGTAAATGCCACAAAGGCCACACCTGGCCCCTCCATAACCTGTGAAGTGAAAGGAAGAGGGGGGGCGGGATCAGAGAGCCCGTAGAGTCCTAACTCGGCTCCTGTCCCCGCCCCCAGGAAGGGATCTGTAGCGCTGTTCGTTAGTGACTTTATAACAGTGATTCCCAAAGTGGGCGCTACCGCCCCCTGGTGGGCGCTGCAGCGATCCAGGGGGGGGGCGGTGATGGCCACAGGTGCATCTGTTTTAACTTTTTTTGTATTCCCTTTCTATTCTGAGTTCAATAAATAGTTTCATAATTTCAAACTTCAATGTTTCTAATTTACACCTTTCTTTACTATATTTTACAAAAAAGGTAGAAACATTAATACATATATCTTTCTGTTTAATTGCTATTAAAATTTTAAAAAAAATTAATTTCCAGGGGGCGCTGAGTAATATTTTTTCTGGAAAGGGGGCGGTAGGCCAAATAAGTTTGGGAACCACTGCATTGTAAGGAGGACTTCCTCCCACAACAGCTGCTGGTCTAGCATCTCTCAGGTGTTGGCGCTCGGCAGGCTTGTACGAACTCTGGCGCTTGCAGAGCCTACAATTGCCTTGTCACTAAAGGAGGCTGGTAACCTTGCTTGGTTGCCCAGTTTGCTGCTCAGAATTGCCTCCCTGGATTCTACGGCCCCTAAGGAGAGCTGGAGTTTCTAGTGCTCTGGGGGAGGTGAGGGGAACTCTAGGACTCGCCCCCCCCCGACCCCCAACCCTCACCTACCTCCTTTAATTGCTCAGATAAGTCACAATTGGACAAGTAGGGTAGGGCCACGACTTTGGCTCCTTCGGGGAGGTTGCCAAACCACCTGGGATAGGTGTAGCTCATATGCTGATACAGACTCTCTGGGAGCCGGAGCTCAGGAGGCAGCACGCCCGCCGTGACCAGGTTCATCATCCTCTCAGCATTCCTGGGGGCAGGAGTGGGAGCGTATAAAGTCAGTTGGGCCTTTAAGACAACTTCTCTCTTAGTTTTTAGACGAGAAGGAAAATCGCTAGCTTGGTCTCGGATCTGTGGTTTTCCCGAGGGCAGCGATGAGAGTCTGATTCACCACTGGCTATGTTTCCAGAACTCAACACAGGGGTTGGTCGAGAGGAGATGCTTTATAAAGAAATGTCTGATAAGCATTTTTTGAAATGAATGGCACAGGAGATGAGAATAGGGAATAGGCAGGGGACATATGTAATACTTTCAACAATTAAGAATTATTTTTTAAAAAAGAAAATAGGAAGCCAAAACCGGTTTGGCTCAGTGGATAGAGCGTCAGCCTGCGGACTGAAGGGTCCCAGGTTCGATTCCGGTCAAGGGCATGTACCTGGGTTGCGGGCACATCCCCAGTGGGAGATGTGCAGGAGGCGGCTGATCGATGTTTCTCTCTCATCGATGTTTCTAACTCTCTATCTCTCTCCCTTCCTCTCTGTAAAAAAATCAATAAAATATATATATTTAAAAAAAAAATAAAATAAAAATAGGAAATAGGCTATGGGGGTTCGTGCTGTGGGCATTTTTTTTTTTTTGTCTACTGGTTCAGTTGAAGATATCCCCTCATTTTCCCATGGCAGTCTCCAGTTAAGAATGGGGCAAACACACCTTTGAAAACATCCCAGTTTGGGGTTTTCTTCGTTTAGAAAGGCAGCTCGTAAAGAGAGAGATTTCCAATGTTTCTAAAGTTTAGGATGCTCAAATCTGAGGGACCCATGTTGACGGAGCCAACATCCCTGAGGGACGGGGGCCTAGACTAGAGTTCTACGAGCTATTTCTAAGACTTGGGTCTTTGTGACGCAATCCATACGAAATACTGGGCTCACTTCAGGTAACATTTCTCACTGTTCTCTGTGGCCAAGTAGCCCAAGGTGGCAAATACAAACAGCGTGGCAGTCAGTGAGATGACCAGGTTGAGAAGAGCCACGGCAGAGGCATCCATGATGCAGTTGTTGGACCGAGGGACGTATGAACTGATTGCAGTGAAGCTGCCAAAGCCGGAGCCCATGGACAAAAAGAGATGGTTCCCTGTCCGGCGCCACACGTCCACAGAGTACAGGGCTGGCACCTGGGGAGGAGAAGTGGCAGGTGAATTGGGATATAAAGGGGGGAGGACAGAAGACAAAAGAGGGGAACGAAAGGGGGATCTAGGTGGGCCTCTAGCAGACTACACAGTCCCTGCTACCCCCACTGGGATAAGAGGGTTAACGGGTGAGGGACACCTCACCTGGGCAGCAAACAAACTCTTGATACCAAAGTCTGCTCCTTTCAGCATGAGACTCCGGATTAGGACACAGATGAAGATGATGTAGGAAAGGAATACTGAGACATACAGCATCTGGGTAGGAAGTATGATTCTTCAAAGAAAGTTCAGCAAAGGCAAAAGTTGGGATAGTAGGGCCAAACTATTGGGAACCAGAGGTCAGATGAGGAGAAATGAGAAGTTGGAATGGCTGGTTTGGCTCAGTGGCTAGAACATCAGCCCGCAGACGGAAGGGTCACGGGCTAGATTCCCAGTCAAGGGTACGTACCTTGGTTACAGGTTCAATGCCGGCCCTGGTCGGGGCAGGAGCGGGAGGCAACTAATCGATGTGTCTCTCTCACATTGATGTTTCTCTCTTTCTGTCTCTCCTCTCTCTCCCTCCCCTTCCACCCTCTCTAAAAATCAGTGGAAAAAATAGCCTATAAAAAAGCTGTGGGACATTTAAACAGTGGAATACTATGCAGCTGTAAAAAAGAGGGGTCTCTTACCCTTGGAGACAGCATGGAGGGACCTAGAGACTATTATGCTAAGTGAAATAAGCCAATCTGAGAAAGACAAATATCACATGATCTCACTTATTTATGGAATCAAAGAACAAAATGAATTGTCCCACAAAATAACACCCAAAGCAGGGAGAATGGGACAGACTGACATACCTCAATGTGGGGGTGGGAGGACAAAAAGAGACAAACCGAATAACTTATATGCATAGCCCATGGACACAGGCAATAGGGTGGTGAAGACCTGGGGGAGTGGGTAGGAGCTGGGCAAAGGCAGGTAGTGGCAGGGAAATGGGAGACATCTGTAATACTATCAACAATAAAAAACATATATTAAAAAATTATGTTCTTTTATTAACATGCTAGAGGCCCAGTGCACGAAATTCATGCACAGGGGCGGGGCCCTCAGCCCGGCCTGCAACCTCTGCAATCCGGGACCCTTCGGGGGATATCTGACTGCCTGTTTAGGCCTGATCCCTGCATCGGAAATCCCTCTCACAATCCAGGACTGCTGGCTCCTAACCGCTCACCTGCCTGCCGGCCTGGTCGCCCCTAACTGCCCTCCCATGCCAGCCTGGTCACCCCTAACTGCCTCTGCCTTGGCCCCCACCACTGTGGCTTTGTCCGGAAGGACATCCGGATGGATGTCTGGAAGATGTCAGTCTAATTAGCATATTACCCTTTTATCAATATAGATATCTCTAAGCAAGAACATCTAATCTAATAAAAGACAAACATGCAAATTGACTGTACCTTCACTACACCTTAAGCCATGCCCACCAGCCAATCAGAGTGACTATATGCAAATTAACCCAACCAAGATGGCGGCTGGCAGCCACGGAGCTGGAGTGAGCAGGAGGCTTGGTTGCTCCAGTGATGGAGGAAGCCAAGCTTCCTGCCTGCCGTGGCCGGCTCTGAGCTCCACTCAAGGCAACAAAGTTTCAATTATAGAAGATAAATAAACCCCAGATACCTGCTTTCAGCCGGCCGTGGCCACAGAGCTGGAGCGAGCAGGAGGCTTGGGTTGCCCCTGGTGATGGAGGAAGCCAAGCTTCTCACCCACCCTGGCCGGCTCTGAGCTCCACTCAAGGCTACAAAGTTTCAATTATAGAAGGTAAATAAATCCCAGAATAAAAGAAAAAAGAAAAAAAGGAGAGGCTGGGAGCTTCTGTCACTGGGGGGCTTGGCCAGCCTGAAAACGGCCCTCAGCCCCTCACCCAGACTGGCCAGGCACTCCAGTGGGGGACCCCCCCCCACCCTAAAGGGGGTGTGGCCAGCCTGCAAACAGCCATCAGTCCCTCACCCAGGCTGGCCAGGCACCCCAGTGGGGACCCCCACCCTGAAGGGGATGTGACCAGCCTGCAAACAGCCATCAGCCCCTCACCCAGGCTGGCCAGGCACCCCAGTGGGAACCCCCACCCTGAAGGAGGTGTGACCAGCTGCAAACAGCCATCAGCCTCTCACCCAGGCTGGCTAGGCACCCCAGTGGGACCCCCACCCTGATCCAGGACACCCTTCAGGGCAAACCAGCCAGCCCTCACCCATGCACCAGGCCTCTATCCTATATAATAAAAGGGTAATATACAAACTGACCCTAACAGCAGAACGACTGGGAATGACTGGTCACTATGACACACACTGACCACCAGGGGGCAGATGCTCAATGCAGGAGCTGCCCCCTGGTGGTCGGTGCGCTCCCACAGGGGGAGCTCTGCTCAGCCACAAGCCAGGCTGATGGCTGCCAGTACAGTGGTGGTGGTGGGAGCCTCTCCCGCCTCCTCAGCAGCGCTAAGGATGTCCGACTGCAGCTTAGGACTGCTCCCCGCTGGCAAGTGGACATCCCCTGAGGGCTCCCGGGCTGCCAGAGGTATTTCTGATTGCCAGCTTAGGCCCAATCCCCCGGGGAGCGGGCCTAAGCCAGCAGGTGGTCATCCCCCGAGGGGTCCCAGACTGCGAGAGGGCACAGGCCAGGTTGAGGGACCCCTCCCGAGGGCACAAATTTTTGTGCACTGGGCCTCTAGTTTTAAATAAAAATTCAGGTTAAAAAAATATATCCTCACTCCTCAGGTGAAAAAATTTTTAAAAGCCCAGCTGGTGTGGCTCAGTGGTTGAGCATAGACCTGTGAACCAGGAGGTCACAGTTCAATTCCCGGTCAGGGCACATGCCCAGATTGTGGGCTCGATCCCCAGTAGGGGGTGTGCAGGAGGCATCCAATCAATGATTTTCTCTCATCATTGTTGTTTCTCTCTCTCTCTCTCTCTCTCTCTCTCTCTCTCTCATCCTCTCCCTTCCTCTCTGAAATCAATAAAAATATATTTTTAAAAAAGAAGTTGGGGCCTACAGGCATCAAGTTTGGAGAATAATAGGGGTCTCAGGTAGAAAGGAGTCCATCAGATGAGTAAGTTAGAGGGGAACTCACCTTCCCGGTGGACTTGAGCCCTTTGATCATACAGATGCAGATAATTAACCAGGTCGCAAGTAGAGAGGCAGAGAGATGCACGATTGGTAGCCCACCCAACTCGATTTCATCTGTGGTCTTCAGCACATGCCGGTACCAGAAGTATGTGGTGGATGTTGTCCGTGAACATTCGGGATCTGAGGTGAACTGGCCATGGGGGAAACTGCAAACCCAGGTTCCTCCCCTTCTTTTCCTCCACCCACTCCTTCCCATCCCATTTCATCTTCCATCTGCTTGTCCATCTATCTCAATGATCCTCTTCTTCCTTCATCCCCCTTTCCTCTTCTCAGCCCTCCCGCTTGCCCTTTTCTTCCCTCCCTTCTCACCAAAACTGGAGTTCTTCGTTAAGGGGCACAAGGACCACGGCAGGGGAGACTGGAAAGACTGAACCAAATAGTAGAGACTCCAAGCCATGAGCACACTATAGTACAAGCCCACGATGAAGCACACCTAGGGACCATGAAGAATTCTGGAGGCAGGGGAAGAAAGATAGGCCAGCAGGAGGGAGGGAATTGGACAGAGGATTGGGGAACTGAAGGGACTTGGCCCACTGAGATGAAATCAGGGGACCCATTCCAGGACAAGGGTTGGGATGAGGGTCAGTGTAAAGGGTCGGCCTGGGCAGCCCAGGGCTCCTCACCATGAAGCTGCTATACCCCACACCACCAAACCAGGGGCTCATGTTCTTCCACACACCAATGCTGCCCTGATGCATCCTCTGACCGACTGCTATCTCCATCACGAGGAGAGGAAATCCGACCAAAATCAGCATCAGGATGTAGATGATGATAAAGCTCCCTGTGCAGGGGATTCAGGAGGGCCTTGAGGAACATCTGGTTTTTTAAGTCCCTGGCCTTTTCTGGGAGTCCAGGAAAACACATTCCCTACCAGTGACCTCCCTCAGGGCCAAGGGCATCAGGCTTCAACTCTTTCCACATCCCTCACTGTCCCAGGAGTCCAGTCCCTTATCCCCCAGGTCCTAGAAGACCCAGATACCTAGTTTCTACTCCGACTCCTGACCCAGACCTCCAGCCCCACCTTATGAACCCAAGTATTCAGATATCCTGTGCTCACCCTCCCAAGGTTCTATGTATTCACATACTTGGCTCTTGCCCCATTCAGGACCCCAAATCCCCATCCCCTACCGATCCCAGAGACCCCAGAGAAGCCAGAACAAGCCTCTGGCTCCTTGACCCTTCATGGGTTCGAGACTCCTCCTCCCCAGGCTTACCACCTCCGTTGTGAAGACACAGATAAGGAAAGCGCCAGATGGTGCTCAGCCCAACAGAGTAGCCCACCTGGGCCATGAGGTACTCAACCTTATTGGCCCAGGATGGTCGGTCAGTGACGTATTCGTACTTTGGCTCATCTTGGTCTATGGCCTCCAGTGGTTTCTCGATTTCTTCATTAAACCAATCCATACCATGTTCTTCCCCATTCAATTCCTCAGTAGGCAACACCTTGGCATTTTCGGTTGGGGGAGCTGAGGTCGTAGCAATCACAGGCTTGGAATCTGAAGGTCCAGCAATCACGGGTTTGGAATCGGGAGAGCTAGACATCTGGGCCTTCTCATCCTGGGACTCCATGTTTTCAATAACATTCATCATTCTGAGAAGGCTCTAGTTCCTGCTTCTGCAAGGATGGGGCCTCCTTCCTTCTTGACCTTAAGGACATCAAGAACTTTAAATTTGAGCTGTATGAGTTGAGGAAAGACAAGACTAATCTTACAAAAACCCTGAGGCTTGCCTGGATGGCATGGCTTAGTGATTGAGCATCGACCTATGAACCAAGAGGTCATGGTTTGATTCCCAGTCAGGACACATGCCCTGGTTTCGAGCTCAATCCCCAGTGTGGGGTGTGCAGGAGGCAGCTGATCAATGATTCTCTCCCATCATTGATGTTTCTCTCTCTCTCCTGCTCCCTTCCTCTCTGAAATCAATTTAAAAAGACATTTTTTCAAAAAGGATTACAAGAGAGTACTGTGAACAATTGTACACCAAAAAAAAACCGTGGACAATCTAGATAAAATGGAAAACTTATAGAAACAGAAAATCTACCAAGACTAAATCACAAAGAAATAGCAAATCTGGCCCTGACCGGTTTGGCTCAGTGGATAGAGCGTCGGCCTGCGGACTGAAGGGTCCCGGGTTCGATTCCGGTCAAGGGCATGTACCTTGGTTGCGGGCACATACTCAGTAAGGAGTGTGCAGGAGGCAGCTGATCGATGTTTCTCTCTCATGGATGTTTCTAACTCTCTATCCCTCTCCCTTCCTCTCTATAAAAAATCAATAAAATATATATATATAAAAAGTAGATTAGTGGTTGTCTTAGGCTGGGTTAAGGGGCTGGGGCAATTGGGGTGATGGCTAAGAGGTGTGGGGTTTCTTTTTGGGATAATGAAAATGTATTAAAATGGACTGTGGTGCCATAACCGGTTTGGCTCAGTGGATAGAGCCTCGGCCTGCGGACTGAAAGGTCCCAGGTTTGATTCCAGTCAAGTGCATGTACCTTGGTTGCAGGCACATCCCCAGTAAGGGGTGTGCAGGAGGCAGCTGATCAATGTTTCTCCCCCATCGATGTTTCTAACTCTCTGTCCCTCTCCCTTCCTCTCTGTAAAAAATCAATAAAATATATTTTTTTAAAAATGGACTGTGGTGGTGGGTGCACAACTCTGTGATAGACTAAAAACCACTGAAGTGTACACTTTAAATGGGTGAATTGTATGGGATGTGAATTATATCTCAATAAAGCTGTTAAAAAATAAAGCTACCAGGAAAAATCGAGACTAACAAGAAAATCTGAGTATTGACTGGGTATTTGATATTAGGATTACTCTTATTTATTTTAGGTGTGATACATTTTGTCAGGTGTTCTAAAGTGTTCTTGTATTTCAGAGATTTGCTTCAAAGTAATGAGAGGCATGCTGTGGGGTGAGGAGAGATGAAACCGGGTTGGTCACCAGTAGGTCAACTGAAGATGGCTGATGAGTACAAAAGTAACTCATCGTTACGCTTTTGTATGTGTTTGAAGATTTTCCCAAATAAAAGGCCCAGAGGCCACAAGACATGAATCTTTGTCCGGCTCTCCCCCTCACTCATGGTGTGAGCCCCTCTTTCTTCCGGGTCTCCTGATGGAAACTGAAGATGACATACCTGTACTTCACACCATTCTTGTGAGGCATAAAAGTGAAGGTATGTGCGAGGTACCCTACCGAGGGACGGGCCTTCCCTTTGTCTAACGAGGCCAGAAATGCCCGACAGCGGCCCAGAAGACAACCTGCTCCTGCTCAAGGTGCCAGAAACCGCACTTGATGCAGTGAGGACCCCGGGCCTCTGCAGAGAAGAACCCATGATAGAAACCAGTCTCCCGCCGTGGGATAGTCCCAGTTGAAACAACCCTGCGAAGGACCTTCGACAAGAGGCCTGAGAAAGAGAAATCTAGAGGAGGAGGAGGACACGCGCCAAGAGCTTCATTCCGCTCCCATCGGTTCACCCGGTGAGGCCCTGCTTCTCAGTACCTCCCCCACAGGCTCTGCTCCCACAGCTGGATCTGGAGGTTGGGGGGGCGGGGGGGCAGAAAGGAGGATGAACACCTGGGTTCCCCAAAGGAAGGCGCTTGGACACTCAGGCTATTTGATCGTGAGAAGGTGACGGTGTCCTCTCCCCCAGCCCTCCCTTACCTGACTCAATAGCACGAGTCCTCGGGGGACAGGTCGTTTGGGAGGGGGCGGGGCCACAAGGTGCGGGAGCCAATGGGCGGTGACGCCCACCCTCGAGCTGGAGGAACGCGGTGAAACTGCTGAGGCCGGAGACGTTGGGCATCTCGGCTCTTCCCGCTCACCAGACCCACCCCTGGAGTTCCGCCCGCCAACGCATGGTTAGGGACGTCTGCTTTCTCTCCCTCTGTCACAGAAACGTATGCGGCGACAGTCTCCCCGTGGGAGCTGAGCAATCCGAAGTCCTGGAATTTCTTGAGCATTAAATTTTAAAGGAAACCTTCGATCTTGGGGAATCCCAACCACCTCTACCCACAAGCCCCCGTTCCTCCTCTCGGCGAACACCTCAGCTCAGCTGTGGACTCAAGCGCTCCTACAGGTTCCTTGAGACCCAGTTTCCATCCCTAAGTGAATTCATTTGCTTTAGCCTCGTGGGAAAAGGGTAACTTACACTTAGCTATGGGGCCCTGGTGGGCTCAGATCCCATGTGGTAGTTCCCAAACTGGTTGTTAGTCCACAGATCACTTCGTCTGTGTGAAGGACTTAGTCGTCAACAGTCATGAGACTCTATTTTCCCCCCTCGTTCAAAGATATTATTGATTTTAGAGAAAGAGGAAGGGCGAGGGGGAGAGAAATATCGATGTGAGAAACATGTATCTGTTGCCTCCCCGATGCACCCTGACCAGGAATCAAACCCTCGACCTTTCTGTGCATGGGACAACGCTCCAACCAACCGAGCCACACTGACCAGGGCAGTCTTGGAAACTCTAATTAAAATGTTAGACCTATGATAGGAGTACCATGTCCCATGAGCAAGCACATTAATATCCTTTCCATCTTTGTTGAAACCACCACATCCTGGGTTTGTCTTGGCTAAAGGCCAGTCCCTGGATAAAGCAAGTCAAGTAATCTAGCATCTGAATTTGCCACAGCAAGGAGAGGGCAGGGGCTCAGGTCTGAATATTTAGCTCTCAAAAGGGTGGAAGTCTCCTGCGAGTAAGACTGAATGTCTGAGACATTTATAGAAAATAAAAACAGATCTGCTCACACCCAGTGCTTGGATTGATTTATTGATCAACGGGATTACTCCTCCAGCTCCGTATCAGTCAGATTCAGTTAGCATCACTGATAGTGTGTATGTGTACACACTGAAAGGGGCTGGGAAAAATGACAGTGGCAACCCGAGGGGTCTAGGAGGGGGGCTGCAAAGCCAGGTCCCAAGAGCCCCCCAAAATAATGCTATATTCTCGGGGGGAAAAAGGAGTTCTGGGTCCCAGGCCATCACAATTGGTAGCTGGTATTAAGAGTTGCCTGTTAGATCTGCTTTGAAGGATGTGAGACGTCAGGCCACATCAAGGAAGTTGGGATGTCACACAGCTGGTGGACCAGCAGTTTCCTTACCACCTTGTGGGGTTTCCTTCTTTTGGGCCTCGTTACTGAGACTTTGGGATTTGGAGGATCTGAGAGATTCCTCCAAGCTTCTGGGTTTGAAGGGAATACCATGGGCGAAGCTGTATACGAAGTATATGAGGATGGGGAGAGTGACAATGAGGAAGATAAAAACCATTACAAGCAGCGCCCATGATGGGTATGGTCGAGGCACCTCTTTGGACTGTGGAGAGATGGGAAAGGGGTTCAGAAAATTGAAGCCCCCAGAAGAGGAAAGACCGTGGAAGGGAAGAGTGGGAGGGGAATCCGGGCAGAGGACTGAGTCTTCAGGGAGCAGAGAATGAGATGATAAGGTCCCTTTAGGTCAAGAGTGGATGGAAAGATCTGGCCCCCACTCCCTAGGAAGGTCGGGGGTCTGGAGAGGGAGGCTCACAGTGCTTGAGTCCCAGGCCACATAGGTGAAGGTCTTCAGAGACAGAAAAATCAGAATTACAGTGAACAGGACGAGCAGCACAAATGGACACGCACAGCACCACAGGCAGTGAAAGATGGGATGGATGGGGCGGCTCCACAGAGGCCCCAATTCTGCAAGGAACCTGGAAGAAAGGGCCAGGAGACTGTGGCAGGCCCAGTCGAGCCTTACCCTTTCTTGGGGGCCAAGGCCAGTCTGACCTTATTTAGCATCTTCTAAATATTCTACCTCGCTTCAGCTCTTCTCTCTTCCTCCCAACCCAAGAAAAAATGTCAACCATTCCTCTACTGCTCTAAAACCTTTCATGGGTACCCAAGGCCCTCAGGATAAAGGCCAAGTCTCTTTCATTCATCCCATAAACACGAGAGTGTCTATGATGTGCCAGGGACTATTCTAGGTGCTGGATATGCATAGTGAACAAACATAGGCCCCCAGTAAAGTTAACATGCGACCCTCGGGGAACTTTTCTTAGTTTCTTCCAGCCCATACATCCAGCCTCCTTCAGTGCATGTTCTCAAACTTAATCAATATACAAATGGGGTCCTTTGGCCTAGCCAGTGGTCGGCAAATGGCGGCTCGTGA
>NW_005872275.1:61506-75849 GCF_000147115.1 Myotis lucifugus | reverse complement strand
GGTAACAAAAGGAGAAAGTCTTGTCTTTTTCTTGCAACTTTTATTTCACTCTCTCCGACTAGCTGAGGAATCATGCGACCTGACGCTCTAAATTTTTTTCCTGGCACCAGGTTTTAATAAATGTCTCTTCCAAATACATACCACGGAAAGAACAATTGTACCTTCCCATAAGATTGGATTTTTGAAGCTCTAGGTACTGAAATTTCCGCCATCTTCTCTCTGTTCCATATATGGCAAGTGAAAGTGGTGTGAAGAAATCCCATATGAACAGAAAACCATGGTATATGTTTTTAAATTATATTTATATATATATGTATGTATAAATATACATATACGAACTGAAGGGAAGGGTAGGGTAGGGAAGGGAAGGGTAGGGATGGTAAGGGAAGGGAAGGGAAGGGAAGGGAGGAAGGAAGAAAGAAAGAAAGAAAGAAAGAAAGAAAGAAAGAAAGAAAGAAAGTCACCCTTCCCTTAGCCCCAAGTGATCACCTCCTGGACCCATAGGCCCAGCTCACAGCCATGTTTTCAGATATGATGATGACGATGATGGGGAGGACCATCCAGTAATCACTCAGCAGTTTGATGTAATAGACGCCTGCAGGTTGAATGAAGAAGAGGCCACACAGGAACATGAGTCCAAAGAGAACCACTGGAGGAAACATTGAACTTGGATCAAGGTCAGAGGTCTGGCTGGCGGCGGGGGGTCGGGGGAGGGTTAAGCAGAAGTTATTATCAGGGCTGGATTAGAGTCTCAGTGCAACCAGGGTCATTGGTGGGAGTAGGGCCATAGGTCTGAGTACCTGTCAATAGCTTTTCATGTTTCTTGCAAAAAGGAAAGGTGTCCTGGAGTGGAGTCATGACACCTTGCAGGAGCCCTATCATGAAACCCATCTCCAGGAGCAGCAACAGCAGGAAGAAGAGGATGGACCAGAACACAGACCCAGAAATGAATGACATGGCTTCAATGAAGGCCAGGAATGCAAAGCTTAGGCCCTCCTTAACCTGTTAAGGGGAGAAAAGGCAGGAGTGAAAGTGTCCTTGGACTTAAGCACAATACAGATCCAGATACGTTCTACCTTCCCTGGAAAAGTTCCCCAAAGTCTCGGGTCACTGTCAAACTCGGATCTCCACGCTGACCCTCTGACAAGGAAAACCCATCCGCCTAGCATTATCCAGGGGAGGGCATTCTGCAAGCTCTATTTCTCTGCATTATCAGGGCTGCAGGTTATCCTGGTGTCTCTGGGATTTTTTTTTCTGGTGCTAATAAAAGATGAGATTTCTGTTTTACAGAAGGCATTAAGGAACTCTCAGCCCAGTGCACGTAGTTTTACTGACCTTCAAAAACTGCTGCTCTAAGTTGCACTCAGTAATGTGGGAGAGGACCAGGTTCTTGATGGGCTGGGAAAGACTGTTGAGCCAGGAGGTGAAGATGACGTCTGGATCATCTGGTATGTTTAGAGGGGGCAGGGCCTCAGGAGGCAGTTTCCCCTGGACTACCAGCTTCAAAAGCAATTCAGCATTCCTGGGGACAAGAAGTTGAATCTCATAGAACCATCTGGCTCCTTCACTTCCAGAGAAGAAAGGACATCTCGAGCCTAGCATTACTGATCTGAATAAGGTACAGCCTGGGAGGAAACTGAAAAGGCACCCACCTTCAGGGTCATGAACTTGTGTGAACCAGAAGTCTTTCCTATAATCTGCTGGGGACTCCGGGGTCCCTGCTCTAGTGATGAAGTCTCCTATTCATCCCCACCTCTGCCCTTCCTCCCGTTTTAGACTAGTAGGCAAAAGTCAACCTTCTAAGCTTTGCATACTGAATATCAGGAAGTACCATGTACTTCGATGACAGTGCATAGCTCACGGAGTTGAGCTATGAGAAACTTCTTAGTCTTTTTCATCTGAGCTCTGCTGGCCTCTCTCACCTTCTCTTTCCCCCACGGCCCTCTGCACATTTTATGCTGTGGTCAGATTGAACTACTTACAGTTTCAGGGCCTGCCATAGCCTCTCATGCCCAAGACCAGCCCCACCCCCGCCACCATTCTTCACTTGGTTAATTCCTACAAATCCTTAAAAATCAGCTCATTGCTGCAATGGAAGGCTTGCGTAGGCTTACTGATAAGAGCAAAATGCAAGCTGCAGGAAAATAAGTATAGTTTGATCAAATTTTATCAACTAAAATACTGTATGTTCTTCTGGTGGCCATTTGCACAGGTTAGGATCCCTAGGGACAAATTCAGCTTAGGTTTGCCTCCTCTAGAAGTCCTTCCCTGACTAGCCTGGGCCTAGTTCATGGCTTTGTCTTCTGTCTCCCCATCACTCCTGCTACCAGTTATCATGACTTTGTGACTGTGATTAAGTATCGAAATCCCTTCCCTTCGTCCCTCCAAAGCTGAAAACACAACGAAGGCAAGGACTGTGGTCTGAGCCACCTGCCCAACGATGTGCAGCACCCAGCGTACTTTCTAAATGCCTGAGGGATAGTTTTGATTCATGCCCACAGACAAGAACAGGCTGAGAAGACAATACAGGCTCTAGTCCTGAGCGTCCTGGTGGGGCTTAAGTATGACAGACTGACTGACACCCCTAAATTCGGGAGCAGAAGGGTGTTCCGAAGGGTGTGGTCTTAGAGGCTGTCTGAGACCTTGACTGTTTGCCACTTTTCGAATTTCTCTGTTGAAATACGCTGAGGTGAGCAATTGGCAATCTCTGACGTGGAAGATTTCCAGGGCTAGAAAGGGGCTCTGAGAAGGACAACATGTGACGGGGATTCTCTTGTCTCCGTTTTTCATTCTAGGAGAGAGCAGAGGCTTGCAAGGGCGCCTGTGTGAAGGCGGGTCTTTGCAGCAGCACCTGTAAGATTAGGGTCTCTGGGTTTTGTAGTTCCCTAAGGCTGACACTCTCAACTAAGGGGCTGGCCTTACTTCTCAATGCAGCTGTGTATGAGGACAGTGGCCCAGAAGCCCAGCACACTGAGGACAAAAGTCATGGCAAGTATCGAGAAGCCCAGGTTGATGAAAGCCACAACGAACGCGTCACTGAGACAGTTGTTGGGCTGGTCCATGTACGAGGAGTAAATGACAACGGGGCCAAAGCCGAGACCTAAGGCAAACAAGACTTGGATCCCTGCTTGGATCCACGCAGTTATGCTGTACATAGCCGATACCTATCAGGGAAAAGAGAAGAATAAGGAGAGATGTCAAAGAGGAGGAGAACCTTAACAAAATGCAGGGGCTACAAAGGGAGGCAGTGGGGAAAGGACACTGAGAGCAGACAACAGGTGTCCTCGAAGGTCTGAGAGGGAAGTGAAGAAGACATACCTTCATAACCGTCAAACGCTGAAGCCCGTATCGTGCCCCGGTCAGCAGTACACTCCGGATGAGTAAAGAGATTGTGATGACACCAGCCAATGGTACCAAGACACATAGTACCTGAATTCAGGGGAGGGCCTATCAGCAACCATGTACCCGTGGGGGGGGGGAGGGTCAATCAACAGTCAGCAGGGATAAAACATTCTGAGCCAGAAATGAGGAGTTAGAAGATAGCTTTCAGCAGGGTTCAGGGGCTAAGTGGGAGTGAAAGGACAGAGGGAGTGGGAAATCAGAAGATCGATGAGTAAGGAATGTTCGGTGAGGGCTCAAGTATCTGAGACTGTTACGGGATCCGAAAGTGCAGACTCACCTTCCCGGTGGACTTGATCCCATTCATCATGAAAATGCCAACAAGACACCAAGCCGTCAAAAGGGGCAGGAGCAGAGAGATGACTGGTGGCCCATGCTCCTCAATGCTGTCTGAGGCCTTCAAGGTCAGCCGGTACCAGAAGTACATGGAGGGCGTTGTCCGTGCACATTCAGGATCTGGGGGTATCTGGCTTTGGACTCCCTTGCTAGACAGGGTGACCGTTCCCCTCTTCATTCACCCTTCCCCCACACCCCCTTCCTCTCCTTTCTTCTTTCTTCCTACTACCTGCCTCTTCTTTATCCCTCCTCACTCCTTTCTCCTCTTCCACATTCCCTTCCACCTCTCTGTGTCCCCTTTCTCTTTCTCTCTCACTTCCTCCTCACCGAAGCCACTGGAGTTCTTCAGGAGAGGACAGCGCTCCCACGGAACGGAAAACTGGAAGGACTGGCCCAGGTAGAAGAGGATCCAGCCATTGGCCACGTTCAAGTACAAGGCGGTGATGAAGCACACCTGTGGGGCCAGGAAGGCGGTGGCTGGGGAGGAAAAGTGGGGACGGGAAAAAGGGAGGGATTTGACAGAGGATTGAGGAACCGAAGGGACTTGGCCCATGGAAGTGAAATCAGGGGACTCATTCCAGGACAAGGGTAGGGATGGGGGTGGGATGTAAAGGGTCGGCCTGGGCAGCCAGGGCTCCTCACCATTAGGCTGCTATATCCCACACTAACAAACCAGGGGCCCATGACAGTCCATGCACAAATGCTGCACTGGCGCATCCTCCGACCGACTGCCATCTCCAGGAAGAGGAGAGGAATCCCCATCAAGAACAGCAAGAAGATGTAGATGATGAAAAAACTCCCTGTGCAGGGGATTTAAGGAAGGGCTCTGAGAATCATCTGGCTTTTCAGCGTTTGGATTTCTTTGGGAGTCCAGAAAGAGACATTCCCTACCGGTGATCTCCCTCAGGGCCACAGGCATCAAGATGTAACTATTTCCACGTCCCTTAAAGTCCCAGATGTCCAGCCCCTGGCCCCCCAATTCCTGGAAGACCCAGATACATAGGTTCCACCCCAACCCTGATACAGGCTTCTAGCCCCACCATGATGTTCGGATATCCTGCAGCTCTACCCCTCTCATCACCCTCGGTGTTCAGACAGCTGGCTCCTCTCCTGCTCAGAGTACCAAGTCTCCAGCCTCTACAGATCCCAGAGACCTTGAAGTTTGAGGCCTGGCTAAGTCTCTGTCTTGCTAACCCTTTGTGGTCCCATGATTCCTGGTCCCCAGACTTACAACCGCCATTGTGAAGCCACAGGTGGGGAAAACGCCAAAGATTGAGTGGCCTCAAGGAGAAGCCCACCAGGGCGAAGATGTACTCAGCCTTGTTGGCCCAGAGTGGACGGGTGGAGACGACCTCGCTCTTTTTCCTCTCTGATACCTCCACCTTCTTAAGTGAGGGTCTCTGTTTCACCGGGGCATCTTCCAGCTCAAATATAGAGGCTTGCCTAAATTGGCTGCTCCTCCTTTTCTCAGCTTCAAAAGCCTGAGTCTCCCAGGCCTCAGCCTCTGCAATTCGGGACGCCAAACTCTGCTTCTCGTGGGGCACCGAAAGCCTGCTCTCTGCGCCCTTGCTTTGCTGAGTGTGGGTACTTGGGGAGCCCTCGACAACGGCTGGATCAGGAGATGAGACTTTCGCCTGTAAAGACTGGGCCTTTGTCTTCACTTCAGGCAGACTCTCCAGAGCAGCTTCCACTTTTCCAAGGGAGGGTCTGCCTTCCTGAGCAGACCTGAAGGACACCAAAAACTAGATTTTAGATTTTGAGTTTCAAAATAATCTTCCACACCTCCTTAAAGAAAACCTTTTATTTATTTTATTTTTTTAAAAATATATTTTATTGATTTTTTACAGAGAGGAAGGGAGAGGGATAGAGAGTTAGAAACATTGATGAGAGAGAAACATCGATCAGCTGCCTCCTGCACACCCCCCACTGGGGATGTGCCCACAACCAAGGTACATGCCCTTGGCCGGAATCGAACCTGGGACCTTTCAGTCCACAGGCCGACACTCTATCCACTGAGCCAAACCAGTTTCGGCAAAGAAAACCTTTTATTTCTGTCCCTACCACCACTGAAATTCAAAGCACAAATCATTCTCTTACGTAAGTTTTACTTTTTAGAAACGCTTTGGTGCACGGGTTAAGAGATAGGAAAGCTAACAATAGTCAGAAATCCCGTTCAAGAAGTTTCTAAAAACACTGACGTGTACTCCCAACAGAGGGAGGTGCCATTTTTAGTGAGCCTTTGAATCAAAGGAACTAATTTAACACTAAATCTGTCTTGTAACCGTAGGAAAATTGTTTTCCCTCTCTGAGCTTTCTCATTGGTAAAACAGCCAGGTCTCTGTTCAAATATCACCTCACCAGAGTGCCTCCCCTGCCCACCTATCTAAAAGAGTAGCCTTGCCGAAACCGGTTTGGCTCAGTGGATAGAGCGTCGGCCTGCGGACTGAAAGGTCCCGGGTTCGATTCCGGTCAAGGGCATGTACCTGGGTTGCGGGTACATCCCCAGTAGGAGATGTGCAGGAGGCAGCTGATTGATGCTTCTCTCTCATCGATGTTTCTAACTCTCTATCTCTCTTCCTTCCTCTCTGTAAAAAATCAATAAAATATATTTTTAAAAAAAAATAAAAAATAAATAAAGAGTAGTCTACCTATCCACCACGCTCTCCGTCCTACCCACTTTTATTTTTCTTCATAGCATTTCTCACCTCCTGATGTGATTAACTCTTGATTGTTAGTCTAGTTATTGTCCATCTCCCCTCTCCTCCCCAACTGCTCTACCCCCAGCAAGAGGATGGTGCTCTACCTCATATTTGGAGCCAGTCTCCTCTCTGCTCTCTGTGCTTCTACCACTCTGACCTTTCCTTGGCTCCTCAAATACTCTACAAGAGAACGGGCCGGGAGCGTGCTGAAAAAGAAAAAAGAACAGGATGCAATGGGTTCACTGATCAAAGTCTAATAAATATTTAAAGAAGAAATTATACAAATTCTCTACAATCTCTTTCAGAGGACAGAAGCAGAGGGAGTACTTCCCAACTCGTTCAACAAGACCAGCATTACCCCAATAGCAAAAACATTACGGAAAAGTGCTGACCAATATCTCTCATTAACAGAGATATAAAAATCCTAAACGAAATATTAGCAAACCTAATCAACAATGTATATAAAGAATGATATACCATTATCAAGTGGGATTTATCCCAAGTATGCAAGATTGGTTCAACATTCAAAAATCAATTAATGGCCGTAACCGGTTTGGCTCAGTGGATAGAGCGTTGGCCTGCGGACTGAAGGGTCCCGGGTTCGGTTCCGGTCAGGGGCATGTACCTTGGTTGCAGGCACATCCCCGGTGGGGGATGTGCAGGAGGCAGCTGGTCGATGTTTCTCTCTCATCGATGTTTCTGACTCTCTATCTCTCTCCCTTCCTCTCTGTAAAAAATCAATAAAATATATTTTTAAAAAAATCAATTAATGTCATCCATCACACCAATGAGCTAAAAAAGAAAAATCAGCCCAGCCAGTGTGGCTCAGTAGTTGAGCATCAACTTATGAACCAGAAGGTCACAGTTCAATTCTTGGTCAGGGCACATGCCAGGATTGCAGGCTCAATTCCCAGTGTGGGGCGTGTGGGAGGCAGCTGATCCATGATGTTTCTCTCTCATCGATGTTTCTATCTCTCTTTCCCTTCCCCTTCCTCTCTCTCAAAAAAAAAAAAATCAATAAAAAACACCTCAAAGTTCCACTAAATAAACATTTAAGCCGGAACCGGATTGGCTCAGTGGATAGAGCGTCGGCCTTCGGACTGAAAGGTCCCAGGTTCGATTCGGTCAAGGGCATGTACCTTGGTTGCAGGCACATCCCCAGTCGGGGGTGTGCAGGAGGCAGCTGGTCGATGTTTCTCTCTCATCGATGTTTCTGACTCTCTATCCCTCTCCCTTCCTCTCTGTAAAAAATCAATAAAATATATTTTTAAAAAAACATTTAAAAAATATATATGTATATATAATCAAATTAATGAACTGTAGAATATCCAAACAAAAGAAGACTGTACATATGTAAAGAAAACAAAGGCACTACAACTACTTTCAACATCATAAATTAATCTCACAAGGTTGAGAAAAAGAAGCATGACACAGCCCTGCCAGTCTGGCTTAATTGGTTGGGAGTCGTCCTGTGCACCAAAAGGTTGGTGGTTCAATTCCCAGTCGGGAGGCAGCCAATCAATGTTCGCTCTCACATCAATGTTTCTCTCTCCCTCTCCCTTCCACTCTCTCTAAAAATCAATTAAAAATCTTTCAAAAAGAAAAAGAAGCATGACATAAAATATTCAACAGAATGACTTCATATTTCTAAGTTCAAAATGAAGCAAAATTATATAGTTTAGGGATGCATATATACATGATAAAAGTATAAAGTGAATGATTATCACAAAAGTCAGATTAAAAGGTACCTTTAAAAGGAAAGAAAGGATACTGTAGGGCAGTGGTTCTCAACCTTCTGGCCCTTTCAATACAGTTCCTCATGTTGTGACCCAACCATAAAATTATTTTCGTTGCTACTTCATAACTGTAATGTTGCTACTGTCATGAATCCTAATGTAAATATCTGATATGCAGGATGGTCTTAGGCGACCCCTGTGAAAGGGTCATTCGACCGCCAAAGGGGTTGTGACCCACACACAGGTCGAGAACCGCTGCTGTGGGGGAAGAGGGGGTACTGATTGAGAGCTGATAATGGGAAATCTTTTTGAGTCATGGAAATGTACTATTTCTTTATCTGGGTGTCAGTTACACATATATAAACTTTATAATTAATCATTTGAAACTCTGCTTACATGTTCCAGGCACCTCTGTGGATGTATATTCTATTTCATGATTGAGAATGTTTAAAAAAATATACAAAGAAAAATGGCCGGCATGGCTCAGTGGTTGAGCATCAACCTATGAACCAGGAAGTCACTGTTCCATTCCCTGTCAGGGCACATGCCCAGGTTGGGGGCTCCATCCCCAGTGTGGATCGTTCAGGAGGCAGCTGATCAGTGATTCTCTCTCATCATTGATGTTTCCTTCTCTCTCTCTCCCTCTCCCTTCCTCTCTGAAATCAACAAAACATATATTTTTTTAAAAAATCGTATTCCGCCGAGACCGGTTTGGCTCAGTGGATAGAGCCTGCGGACTGAAGGGTCCCGGGTTCGATTCCGGTCAAGGGCATGTACCTGGGTTGCGGGCACATCCCCAGTGGGAGGTGTGCAGGAGGCAGCTGATCGATGTTTCTCTCTCATCGATGTTTCTAACTCCCTATCCCTCTCCCTTCCTCTCTGTAAAAAATCAATAAATATATATATATATTTTAAAAATCGTATTCCTTAAAACAGTTTGGGGGTGGGGGGTGGTAAACTGGCAATCTCGTTTTTCAGGGCAGAACCGAGTTTTGGCAAACGGAGATTCTGCGAACGGGCCACCGTGACACCTATAAACCCCCTGGTTTCCCGGCTGGAGAGGTCGGGGCGCGGCCCAACCCGGAGACTCCACACGGTGTCCCCGCCGCCACCGCTCCCCCGGCCCGCGCCCTCTGGGCAGTGCTCGGTCTCCCCGAAATGCCCGTTTGCCTCGGGAGAGAAAGGAAGGAGCTGCCGTCCGGGTTCCTCAGGCACAGGAAGTGGCTGTTTGTTCCTGACAGCCTGTGGCGGGGTGGGACCCGGTGTCCGCTGTCCCGGAACTTGAAACGCCGGATTTCACCCCTGGGCACGGCGTCATTGCCGAGGACTGTGAAGCACGGGACTTGCAGTCGCTCACAGTCAGATGCGATGAGCACGGGGGCTACAGCCAGCTTTCCGGGCTCCGAGGGAAGAAAAAGGAGGCACCTCTGCGGCCTCTCTGATCCCTCAGTTCCGCAGAAGCCGCGGGGGCGGACAGGAAGCCCGACCTGTTACACCCCCGCGGGGTGGCGCCCGGCCCCACACCCCCCAAAATCTAGGAGCGTTTCCGGGCTCCCGAGGGCGGGCCAAGTCGTCCTCACCCTGGCCTGGCGGCCTGGCCTCTCCGGTCCCGTCAGTTAGGCGACAACGAGGGTCAATCAAGAAGCTTCCACTGAGAAGCCTAGTGACGCTCTCGGGCCCCTTTAGGCTCTCGGGCCCCTTTAGACCTCGAGGCCTGCTCGCTCCACGCAACTGGGTTCCTCTGCGCATGCGCCACGCTCTTCCCGCCCCTCCTCTCCTCGCGAGACTCCCACGTGACTAGCAGCCAATGCTGCCCCCCCTCGTCCTTTTCAGCTCCCGCCCTCAGTCCACGCATGCGCATGTGCTTCTCTTGCTTATGGGTCGGTGATGCACACGCGTGCACGCACGCACGCACGCACGCACACACAGAATGGAGTATTATTCAGCCATAAAAAAGAAGGAAATCCTACCATTTGCGACATGGATGGAGCTGGAAGGCCTTGTACCAGGTGCAATTAGACAGAAAAAGACTAGCCAGTGGTTAGAACGGCAGCCGCGCCCCAAGGGTCACAGGTTCAATTCCCTGTCAGGGGCAGGTGCCTGGGTTGTGGGTTCTGGGAGGTAGGCAACCGGTCTGTGGTGTGTGTGTGTGTGTGTGTGTGTGTATGTGTGTGTGTCTGTCTCCCCTCCCTTGACTCCCTCTGAAAAACAGTGGAAAAAATATCCTCAGGTGAGGATTAATAAACAAAACAAAAAAAAAGAGGGGAAAAAAGTCATTCATACGTGAACAATTTTTTAAAATTTTTAATAATAATCATAGTAACAGAGTAGAATGGTGGTTGCCAGGGGCTGGAAATGGGGAGATGTAGGTGAAAGGATATAAACTTTCAGTTAAGAAGAATAAATTCTAAGGATCTGATTTATATCATGGTGCTTATACTTAACTAGAGGCCTGATGCACGAAATCTGTGCAAGGGGCTCGGCCCTCGAATCCCTGGCTTCGTCCGGAAGGACATCCAGAAGGTCGTTCAGCTGTCCAGTCTAATTTGCATATCATGCTTTTATTATTATAGATAGTACAGTATTATATACTGGAAAGTTGCTAAAAGTAGATCTTTTTAAAAATATATATATATATTTCTTTATTGATTTCAGAGAGGAAGGGAGAAGGAGAGAGAGATAGAAACATCAATGATGAGAGAGAACCATTGATCGGCTGCCTCCTGCACACCCCCTACTGGGGAACGAGCCCACAACCCAGGCATGTGCCCTCGGCCGGAATCGAACCTGGGACCCTTCAGTCCTCAGGCTGACGCTCTATCCACTGAGCCAAGCCGGCTAGGGCAAAAAGTAGATCTTCAGTGTTGTCACCAGACACACAAACTATATGAGATGGTGAACCTGTTAATTATTTTAAGTTTGGTAATCATTCCACGATGTGTATGTTTATCAAATCATCATGTTGTACACTTTATATAATTACATTTGTCAGTTATTCCCCTTGAGGAGGGGAAGCCTAGCATTAAAAATCAAAATACTGCCAATATGAATTGATTTTTTTATAAGAAAATAAATTGCATTTCAAGCCTTAAAAAAAAAAAAAGATAGCAGGTTAGATCTCTCAGAAGAGAGAAAGGGTGCAGTATTCTAAGAGGGGCTGGTTTCCCAGGGCTTGGGTGGATGTCGTGATGGTAGGAACATCCCTAGTTTACGTTGGAAATCTGTGAGGACTTAGGATTTGACAGGATCGGGGAGCCTGTGGGGTGTCAGGGGAGACTTCAGAGGCTGCTAAGCATGCAGCTCAAGCCCAGAGAGATCAGCTGCTGCAAACCTGAATCCAAATGCCAAGGTCCCAGGCTCAACCCTGGCTCCTCTGGGGCCTCCTCCTCTAGGGGCCCCGCTGCAGAGGCAGGAAGTACTGCCTGAGGCTCAGCTTCCGCTCTGGGTGTTTGGCACTGCCCAGCCACCTCTCTCACTCCCACGGACCTTCCCCGTTGGGGCCTGCAACACTTTCACTTCCCTCAGGTGCCCAGCCTCTGCCCCAGCACAGGGGTGCACCTGGTCTACCCTTGTTGCCAAAACAGGATGCAGACTCTGAGAAAGGGGCCGTGACAGAAGCGGGAGAGTGCTCGATAGAGAAAGGACAGGCGTGCAGAGAGAAGGTGCCAGAAATCCAGAGAGGGAGAGGACAGAGACTCCGAGGTTGGGGGAGACAGAAACCCAGAGTGAGGGGGACAGACATTCAGAGGAAGACAAAAGTCTCAGAGAGTTCCCCGCCGGCGGCGTGGCTCAGTGATTGAGCATCTACCCATGAACTAGGACAGTGGTCGGCAAACTCATTAGTCAACAGAGCCAAATATCAACAGTACTTCTTCAAAATAGACTCGCCCAAGCCGAAAACCGACTTCTGCACATGGGCCACGAAGTTTCGATCGCACTGTACTTGCACACCCGCACGTGGTATTTTGTGGAAGAGCCGCACTCAAGGGGCCAAAGAGCCGCATGTGGCTCGCGAGCCGCAGTTTGCCGACCACGGAACTCGGAGATCACAGTTTGATTCCTGGTCAGGGCTCCATCCCCAGTGGGGGCCGATGGGGCCGATGGGTGATTCTCTCTCATCATTGATATTTCTATCTCTCCCTCTCTGAAATCAATAAAAATATTTTTTTAACTCAGAGAGAAAAACACACACACACACCAAAAAAAGGGAGGGGGAGGGGATCTACAAAATAAAAAGACTCAGAGAGAAGGAAACAGACCCAGAGAGGGAAGGACACGGGACCCAAGGCTGGGAAGTGGGGACAGAGACGGATGCAGAGATGGCAGAGCTCAGCAGGCAGTGAGGTCAGAGTGTCTGTGAGGTCGGCTGCTGACCGGGGCCAGCCTGGGGGCCTGGTGCCCAGAGTAAGTGGGTACAAGTGGATCAGGAGTCCCTGTGGGTCCCCCAGCCTGCGCCATGGACACCTGGGAGGAAGGGCCTAGCGTGTCCTTGGTGTCCACAAATTCCAAGGCCCCTCAGGTACTGGTGTGTGTGTGGGTCCCGGTGGGGCGGGTGAGGGAGCCAGGGACGGAGACAGAATAAAACCACTTTGTGTGTATAGGGTGAGGCTCCACCCCTGGCACTTCCTCTTTCTCTGTGTTCTTCCTTTCTGTCTGTCTCAGCCTCTCCCCTCCTCGTTCAAGGCTTCTGCCTCCCCGTCTCCCCACTGCCAACTCCTCTTCTGGTCACTCAACCCTCCAGGCCACGATGTCGGCCAGGACAGCTGCCTCAGCCTCATCAAGTACCTCCTCTTCGTCTTCAACCTCTTCTTTTTCGTAAGTTGTCTCATGGCTCTCCAGCCCGGGCCCCGGGCCCCCGCCGTCGCCGCCCCACCCCACCCCACCTCGTATCCCCACTTGCCCACCACCACCTTCTCTCCTCTCCTCTCCGAAGGTCCTAGGCAGCCTGATTTTCTGCTTCGGGATCTGGATACTCGTGGACAAGACCAGCTTCGTGTCATTTGTGGGTGAGGGGGCCAGGGCGGTCGGGGCGGGCCTTCCTGGAACAGCATGGATCCGACCTCCCAGCAAGTAGCCTCCTGGGGCCTCCCTTGCCCCAGGGAGCCCCTCAGTCCCATTCTGCAGGCAGGTCCCGGGCTCTGCAAAGCTTGCCACTGCCATGCCGCTCCAAGCCTCAGTGTGTTCCTCTGACAAACAGTTGTGCGGACGGACCACTCAGAACAATAATAGTCATTTCTTAGGCACTTCCTATGGGTCAGACCTTGTGCAAACGCCCATCAGATCCTCCCACAAACCTTTCCTGAGGTTCAGAGAGGGGGAGTCACTTACTGGATGTCACACAGCAAGGAAGTAACACAGATATAACACTAATAATAATAATAATAATAATAATAATGGGGTAATAGCCAAACTCCTCATGGTTCCTAGTTCATGTGTTTGCCCTGGGTTGAGGACTGGATTGAACACGTAGCTCCCAGGTCCCTCAAAGCAACCCCAGGAAATAGATAGCATTACCGCTAGGCCGCAGGGAGGTTAAAGTGACTCATCCGATGTTGGCAGAACAAGTGATGGGGCTGAAACCACGGGGAGTGGGAAGGAGCTGGAGGAGGAGAGAGACTGAGAGCGAGAAGGAGAGGCTGAGAGCTGAAGGGAGGAAGGAGGACAGAGGCTCAGAGAGAGAAGAGAATCCCAGAGGAGAGGGACAGAGGCTCAGGGTGGGGCAGGGCCGGAGGCCCAGAGAAAGGGGTGCCCAGGAGCCCAGAAAGAAGCCCCCAGGACACTGCTCCCTCCGGCGTGGGTGGGGATGGGGCTGGGGGCTGCCTGGCGCTGTGCACATCAGACTCAGTGTGGCTGCCTCTCCTCCCCTAGGCTTGTCCTTCATGCCCCTGCAGATCTGGTCCAAGGCGCTGGCCATCTCAGGGGTCCTCACCATGGGCCTGGCCCTGCTGGGCTGCGTGGGGGCCCTGAAGGAGCTGCGCTGCCTCCTAGGCCTGGTGAGTGCCCGCCCGGCCGCTCTCCATCCCTAGGACCCCTCCCCCCTCCCCTGGGCAGGGGCTCAGCCTGACCTCTCCACTCTGCCCCCCAGTATTTTGGGATGCTGCTGCTCCTGTTTGTCACCCAGATCACCCTGGGGTATCCTTCATCCTCCACTCAGAAAAATCCCGGGTAAGCTT
>NW_005872275.1:54578-56926 GCF_000147115.1 Myotis lucifugus | reverse complement strand
CAGATGGTATATCACGTGTTACCGGGTCAAGGAAGTCCCCACGTCACTCCCCAGGGGAAAGGTCCCCAGCCCAGCACATTCCTCAAAGTCAAAGGGATCCCACCCAATTATGTTTCCTGGGCTAAGGTTAGGTTCCCTGTACAGAAGGTCCCCTCAGCTAAGGACCCACCATGACTCCTCCAGGTCAGTTCCCCAGGGAAGGGGGGTCCCTCGTGAGAATGCTGTGGAGTCCCCACCCCATCAGTCCCCTGGGTCATGGGATCCCCTAAGCCAGTGGTCGGCAAACTCAACAGAGCCAAATATCAACAGTACAACGATTGAAATTTCTTTTGAGGGCCAAATTTTTTAAACTTAAACTATATAGGTAGGTACATTGTTATTAACTTCATTAGGGTACTCCTAAGGCTTAGGAAGAGCCACACTCAAGGGGCCAAAGAGCCGCATGTGGCTCGCGAGCCGCAGTTTGCCGACCACGGCCCTAAGCCACGGTTCAACTGCAGGGTCCCCAATGCGTCAGTCCCCCAGGTGGAAGGGTCTGGGGCTGAGGGGCTGTGGTGGGCCCGCCCTCCACACCCGGGCCCCCACGGCCCAGCCTCAGAGCATCACCTGGAGCAGCGGTTCTCAACCTGTGGGTCGCGACCCCTTTGGCGGTCGAACGACCCTTTCACAGGGGTCACCTAAGACCATCCTGCATATCAGATATTTACATGACGATTCAGAACAGTAGCAACATGACAGTTATGCAGTAGCAACGAAAATAATTTTATGGTTGGGTCACCACATGAGGAACTGTATTGAAAGGGCCAGAAGGTTGAGAACCACTGACCTGGAGGATGGTGAAGTTCTCCAGGACGCTGTTCATCATGTAGCGCTCGGGCAGCTGCCGCAGCTTGTGCAAGAAATTCACCAGGTACTCGCACATGGGCGAGCGCAGCAGGCGGTACACGAACCTCCCGTCCTCCAGCTGGGCGCGCTCCGTCTGAACCAGGTGGAGAGGAGTGGGGAGGACGGTGACTGAGACACACAGGGGTCACCCCAGGAGCCCAGCCACCCCACCCCCCACTGCCATCTTCCCTCCCCACTGCCCCATCTGCAGTGACCGGAGACAGGCCTGAACCCTCAGGTGTCCAACTCAGGATCACTGAGCCTGCAAACCAGAGACACCCCCAGCCCCTCAAAGCTGTGCTCTGAACCCTCCATGACCTCTGAACTCCTCTGATCCCTGGTACCCTCAAGCCCTCCAGGCCCCTCAATGAGATCCCCAAACTCTCTAACCTTTGAAATTGAGACCCAGCAAGTCCTCAGCAACCCAACTGTGACCACTGAGCCTCCTGGTCCTGTGAACTCTTCCACATTCCCAGGAATCTTTTGCATCTCTGTCCCACACATTACCTTTGAACCCTCAAAGCGACCCTTACATGTGACTTTAGACCTCCACATTAGCTCTACGCCTGTGCATTAAACCCCCAAAGAGGCTGGGCCACCCCCACCCCACCATGAAGACAACCCCAGTGCCTGAGCTGTCGTGGCTCCTGGTCCATTTATTTACCCTGCACCCCCAGAGTGCCAGGTGCCTGGGTGCTCCCCCGCCCAGAGCGCCACCCCTCCGGCCTCACCTCCACTTTCTCCACCACCTGCTTGCCAAAGGAGCAGACTTTGGAGGAGCAGGTGAGGGTCATGTGCTCCAGGCTCTCGTACTGGCTGCTAACACCATAGAAGCCACCACTGCTGCCAGCGGCGCCCACCTCCTCACCACTCGGGCCCCAGTTCAGGTCCGCCTGGGGGATGGGGAGACACAGGTTAAGTTGGAGGAGACATCCCTTATAGACGTCCCTTATAAGTGGTGGAGACTCGGCCCGGCCGGTGTGGCTCAGTGGTTGAGTATCGACTTATGAACCAGGAGGCCACAGTTCCATTCCCGGTCAGGGCACATGTCCGGGTTGTGGGCTCGATCCCCAGTGTGGGGCAGGCAGGAGGCAGCCGATCAGTGATTCTCTCTCATCATTGATGTTTCTTTTGTTCTTTTCTCTTTTTCTTTTTATTAATTTCAGAGCGGAAGGGAGAGGGAGAGAGAGATAGAAACATCAATGATCATTGATCGGTCACCTCCTGCACGCCCCCCAGTGGGGACCGAGCCAACAACCCGGGCATGTGCCCTTGACGGGAATCGAAACTGGGACCTTTAGTCGCAGGCCGACGCTCTAGCACTGAGCCAAACAGGTAAGGGTCATCCTGATGGTTTTAATCTCGTCTCCTTCTATCTGAAATTAAAAAAAAAAATTTTTTTAAAGAAAAAAACGGTGGGAGATTCTTGTAAAGAAGAACTCTTGTTAAAAGGGGCCCCATGG
>NW_005872275.1:52063-54440 GCF_000147115.1 Myotis lucifugus | reverse complement strand
TCCGTGTTCAAAGTCCCCACTCTCCAAGTGCCGGCTTCAGAAGTCTGAGTCCCCAGAATGATCCTGACCTCTCTGCCCAGTGAGCCCCCCGCCCAAGGAGCCCTGCTATTCAACAGTTTGCTTCTGAAACCCCCAACTCAAAAGTTCAGCCTCTTCCAAGGGCCTGGTTACTAAGGAGGAAGTTATGCCTAGCAGCCGGAGGCTCTCCCCAGAGACAGCACGGAGGCTTCCTAGCAACGGAGCCTGGCTCCTCTTCAGAACACCCTCTGGGGCCCTTGCAGCTGATTCTCAGAGGCCAGACCCCTCATGTCTCAGTGGCCAAGTGAGCAGACAATCGTTATGCCAGGTGGGGGTCCGAGACCTCATAGCACCTTCGGCCTGAGCCCCTTGGTCACCCTACCTTCCTGGGAGGCAGACCTCTTCCTCTCCCTAACTTGAGTTACCAGCTTGACCAGTTCCTCCGAGGCCTGACTCCATCCATCCCCCCAGCACCTGGGGCTTGTGAAGCCAGACAAATACTGAAGGCCTCTCCATCCCTTCAGATGCAGGGCTCCTATGGGCCGCTCTCCACCCCTGGCACCTGGTGCGGCCCGTCTTAAGCCCTAGCAATGCCTACAGCCTCAGCAACACATCCCCAGAGCCGTCTCGGGCCTCCACTTCACACGCTAGAACCCTTGGTAACCGCAGAAGCTACGGGTCCAGCAAGGCCAGCAAACTTCAGGCCCTCTGCACGCTTCCTTCTCAGAGACTAGATCCCTCCACTGCCCTGGTTACCATAAGAGGTAACACCCCCCCCCAAACATTCACCTATATTGAACCCCTATAGCATCAGCCACTGTACTGGACACCAAACCAAATAGGCCTAAGAAAGACCCAAATGGACCCACAATTATTTATATGGAACCTGGCATAGGGCTTTGTATATAGTAAGTGCTCAATAAATGATTGTTCAGTAAATACGGGACCTTACAAAGCCACCCCCCAGCTCCTTCAGTGGTACCCTCAAGGCCAGACATTCTCTAACAACAGGGTCTGGTGGAAAGTAGCATCCCCTCTTAGAGGCCAAAATTCGCCAGGACTTCCATTTGCTAAGGGGAGGAGGACATTCCCTAGCAACAAGGCTATCGTGTGGGCAGGTGGGATGTAGGGAAATCTGAAACGACACAACCCAATCCCAAGGGCTGTATCAGTCACATGACTTGGTGTGGCAACGTCTAGTGGGATCTGGGGGGGGTGGGGGGGGTCCAAGTCCTATTCCTACGCCTGCACGGGTCCCATGCATCCCGCCCTGGGGACCAAACTCCCTGGAGCTCCTGTCGCCAAGGGGGCTGATACTCAGCCATGAGGAGCGGCAAGGCCCAGGCTGACCTGGTAGAGCCAGAGGCCTGAGCTGGGCGGCCATGGGGTTTATGAGCACTTTTGGTTTTGGTGGCAGAACTCACCCAGAACTTGACCAGGAAGAAGGCGTGAGGGGGCCCACGGTCGTACAGCTCCCGCAGACCCCCCTTTTTCTCAGGGAATTTGTCATAGATCTGCCGAACGTCCACGCTCTCGAGCGGGGGAGCTCCGGGGCTCGGGCAGTGCTGGCTGATGTGTACGAACAGGTGCCTCTGGTACTGGGGAGAGAGCCATCGGTGAGGAGTGGGAGATGGGCTGGACCCCCGGCCCGCACTGCCGAAGCCAATCTCACACCCCTGTCGCCACCCCCAGAGCTCCTGCTAGCGGTTCCGCCCTGTCCACCTAGACCCTGGGCCCAACTCCCAGGCATGTCTCTACTCTCTTCAGCCCCTTCATTCCCATAGTACCTCAGTCCCCAAGCCCTGTCCCTACTGCCCGACTCTCCGCCCTGTCCCCTACTCTCCATCCTCATAGGCCTGTCCTCTCCCACTGTCACCCCAGCCTCCTGCCTGGCCTCCCAGCCTCCCATCTCTCCTCCCCAGTTCATCAGTCATATGGCTCCAGAGCTGACCCTTGACCTCCCCTGCTCATAATTTTCCCATGGCTCCCCAGCACGCCCAGCACAAAGACCATACCCCTCAACCTGGCCATGTTTTGAATAGTTGTTCATAAATGTCCCATCAATGGAAGGATGGGTGGATGGGAATCCACATAGCCCACATCAACACTGTCTCCCTGTTCCCATTCTTTTTTTTTTTTAATATATTTTATTGATTTTTTACAGAGAGGAAGGGAGAAGGATAGAGAGTTAGAAACATTGATAAGAGAGGAACATCAATCAGCCGCCTCCTGCACACCTCCCACTGGGGATGTGCCCGCAACCCAGGTACATGCCCTTGACCGGAATCGAACCCGGGACCCTTCAGTCCGCAGGCCGACACTCTATCCACTGAGCCAAACAGGTCAGGGCTCTCTGTCC
>NW_005872275.1:42311-51963 GCF_000147115.1 Myotis lucifugus | reverse complement strand
ATATTCATTCTTTTGTTTCTCTGAAAGCCTCAATGTTGTCTCTACCTCTGTACCTGAAGCACCCAGTTCTGCACATGGCAAACTCCTATATAACCCTCAAAGCCCAACTCAACATGTTGTCATCTCAGGGAAGCAAGCCTTCACTGACTCTCCAGGCAGAATGACTCCTCTGTACACCCACAAAAGCTTGTGCTTCCCCCATCCCAGCACATACTCAGACATCGATTGAGAATCTGTTGTGTAGAGGTACTACTCTGGGTCCCAGGGCTACCAGGTAAAGTCCCTGACCTCATGGACCTCACAGTCTCCTAGCAGAGACAGAATTTTAAATCATCTTATGGATAATATAAATTTTGGAGAGTCATGCACACTATGAGAAAAGTCCTAATAAAGCATAGTAAGGGAGTGGCGAGTGATGACAGCTAGTATATTCCATAGGGTGGTTTGGAAAAACCAACCTGAGAAGATAATCAAGCCAGAACCTGAATGAACGGAGGGACGGAATGGGGATATCTGGGAAAGCACATTCCAGGCAGCAGGAACAGCAGATGCAAAGGCCCTGAAGCAGGAGTGGGCTGGCGTGTTTGAGAAAGGGCATGGAGGCCATTGTGGGCAGAGCTGAGCAAACAAGGGTGAGAGTGCAGGAGGTAAGGGCAGAGCAGGACTGAGGGTCAGATGATTCATAACTTTGTGGGCAACTGAAAGGACTTCAGCTTTTGCTCCAAGTGAGATGGGAGGGTTTTAACCCAATTTGACTTGGGTTTTAGCAAAACCACTATATACAGTAATTGGTGTTTATGTGGCTGTGACAGAGACAATGGGTTCACAAACACTAGTGCCTTTTCCCACAGCTAAACTACATTTCCCAGACTCCTCTGCAGTTACATGTGATCACATGACTAAGTTCCAGCCAATGGGATGTGAGCAGACCTGCTAGTTGCCACTTCCAAGCCAGACACATACAGCCCCCTCACTCTTTCCCTTCCACCATCTGCCAGCCAGATGCAGAGAATCCAGCAGCAAATTCTGAAGCCCTAGAAAATGGCAGCGCCACAAAATGGAAAAAGCCTGGATTCCCCAAATCACTGGGTGGAAGGCTGCTGTTGAACACCCACGCTGAAATGTTACATGAGTGAGAAACTTCTATGATGTCTCTGGGTGTTACCCAGGCTAATATGGCATCTGTCTCCTTCCTAGCCCAGGAAAAGCTCAAGCCTAGAAACAAGATCTGCTTCCCCAAGTTCCCAGTATCCACCACAAAGCCTGGTGCACACTAGACACTCAGAAACGTTCGATGAATGAATAAATGATGTCTTAGAGTTTCTCTGACCTTCCCAACCCACAACCTCATGACCTTCCTATTCCTTTATGCTAAGAGTTGTCAAAATGTGGTCCCAGCAGCATCAACATCACCTGGGAGCTTATTAAACTCAAATTCTCACCCAGCTGGCATGGCTCAGTGGTTGAGAGTCGACCTATGAACCAGGAAATCACAGTTCGATTCCCGGTCAGGGCACATGCCCGGGTTGCAGGCTGGATCCCCAGCATGGGGTGTGCAGGAGGCAGCCAGTCAATGATTCTCTCTCATCATTGATGTTTCTACCTCTCTCTCCCTCCCACTTCCTCTCTGAAATCAATAAAAATAAATATTTTTTTTTAAATTCAAATTCTCAGGCCCCACACCAAACCTACTGAATTAGATATTCTGAGGGTGACACTCAGCAATCTGTGTGTGTGTTGTTGTTTTTTTGTCTTATTTTAAATATGTATTTAAATATTTCTTTATTGATTTCAGAGAGGAAGGGAGAGGGAGAGAGAGAAACATCAATGATGAGAATCATTGATTGGCTGCCTCCTGTACGCCTCCTACTGGGGATCGAGCCCACAACCCAGGCATGTGCCCTTGGCCAGAATCGAACCAGGGACCCTTCAGTCTACAGGCCAACGCTCTATCCACTGAGCCAAACCGGCTAGGGCAGCAATCTGTGTTTTAACAAGCCCTCCATGTCATTCTGATAGATGCTATTTTGAGAACCACAACTGTATGCTTTCCCTTCCTATAACCCTCTGCATTCCAAAACACCCACAGCAACTATCCCAAAATTGGACTTACAGAGTCAACTGCATCCGGGGGTTCCACAAAGGCCGAGAATTCCACCAGCTGTAACCGGGCAGTGCCCAGGGCCCGAGCCTGCCAGGCTGGGGGTGACGGGGCAGGTGGGGGCAGGGCAGGGGGTGAGAGGGCTTGGGGGGGCTCGTACCCTAGAGAGAGAAGAACAAATAATAAAAATTGCTAACATTTATGGAATATATCAAGCACTGTTCTCTCTTGCCTGCCTCCACTTAGAAGCTGAAAAAGCTAAATACTCACTTTCCCAGCCTCCCTTGCAGCTAGAGGTGGCCATGTGACACAGTCCTGGCCAATGAGACGTTAGGGGAAATCTGCTCGGGGGCTTCTGGGAAGGAGTTTCTTCCTGAATGAAAAAGACAGAACTTTGGGAGGAGAAAGCTTTTGGTTCTGGTCAAGTCCTGCTTGGGACATGGTGCCTGGAGTCACAACAGTCATCTTGGGACAGGAAGATCGAGGCCAAGGGACCTAGAGAGATGCTAGTCCTGATATCGCTGAGGTGCTGAGCCAGCACATAGGCAGCCCACCTTCAGACTTTTTGTTATGTGGAATCATTAAAGCCAGCGGTTCTCAGCCTGTGGGTCGCGACCCCTTTGGGGGTCGAACGACCCTTTCACAGGGGTCACCTAAGACCATCGGAAAACACATATATAATTACATATTGTTTTAGTGATTAATCACTATGCTTTAATTATGTTCAATTTGTCACAATGAAAAGACATCCTGCATATCAGATATTTACATGACGATTCATAAAAGTAGCAAAATTACAGTTATGAAGTAGCAACGAAAATAATTTTATGATTGGGAGTCACTACAACATGAGGAACTGTATTAAAGGGTCGCAGCATGAGGAAGGTTGAGAACCACTGATTAAAGCCTTTTCATTTCTGGCACTATTAATTTGGGTCTTGTTACTTGCAGCCGAAAGCATTCCTAATTGATGAATCTGTGGAACCTAGGTGTAATTTTTCATCAGTGTGAGGACCACATCAGCATGGACTTCTGGAAGCCATCTTTGCTGCCAAAAGGAATGGGACAGAGCCTGCCTGGGAATGAAGCCACCAGAGGAAGGCAGAACCAAGCAAGTCCTGATGCTACCATTGGAGCCCCTAGATCCAGCCATACCTGAAGCCATAACCCCTGAAATATCAGTTACCTGACCCAATAAACTCCATTTTGTTGTTTTCTTTGTTGTTTTTGTCATCTAGCTTCACTTGGGTTTCTGTCACTTGCAGCTGAAACAACCTTGAGTAATACATCTCCCTATGTCCTTTAGGCTAGCAAGTGGCAGAACACAAACCCGGCGTGTGTGGCTACAGAGGCCATGATCTTAACCACGACAAATTCTGTCACATCCTTCCATACCTCCACACACCCTGCCTCAGAGCTGGACCTCAGTAGGAATGTGACCCTGATTCATGGGAGGTTGAAGGAAAGGCAGTTAGGGTTGACAAGAGAGATGGGAGAGGAGGGAGGGTGGAGAGCAGACTCTTACCTGGGAGGTCAGTAGATGGGGGAGTCAGTGACAAGGAGAACGGTGTCTGCGAGAATGGCTTCACACTGAGGGAGAAAGGAAGCTGAGGGTGAGCAGGTGGAAGGATTCTAATCGTACCAGCTACCTTTACTGAGGCACCAGGACAAGCTGGACCCTGTGCTAGCACATGATGTGCACTTTTTAAAAAATATGTTTTACCTTTTAGAGTGGAGAAAAGTTAGGGTTTGGGTTAGAGATCGGCTGCCTCTTATACACCCCCCCCCATTGGGGATCAAGCCTGCATCAAACCGGTGACTCAACCAATGACCCACACACCAGCTCAGCACATTATGTGCACATTTTATTTTATGTTTTTAATGTATTTTTATTGATTTCAGAGAGGAAGGGAGAGATAGAAACATCAATGATGAGAGAGAATCATTCATCGGCTGCCTCCTGGAGGCCCCACAATGGGGATACAGCCCACAACCCAGGCATGTGCCCGGACCGGGAACCGAACCATGACCTCCAGTTCATAGGTCCATGCTCAACCACTGAGCCACACCGGCCGGGCTATGTGCACATTTTAATAGAAGCCTCACAGCCTATGGGGTAGGTGTGATTACTGCTCTTCTCATTTGCCCAGGGGTAGCTGACCCACCCAGTCACACAGCTGTGGAGCCTGGGCTCAAACCAGGTCAGTCCCAACCATGGAGCCTGGGGTCTTGGTGATAGTTTAGTACCTCTCACAAAATGGCAGAAAGAGAACAGAAATGGGGTCTCTTGGGTGAGGAGACTAGGAAATCTGGAGAAAGAGGAGGAAAGGGTCAGGAGGGGGGGAGGAAATGACCGGCAGCCCAGAAATGGGACTGGTGAGCCCAGAAATCAGACCAAACTTTGGGGTGAGGCGGCAGCACAAAATCCAAAGCAGTGCGTCCAACAGAACTTTCTGCAATAAGGAAAGTGTTCCCGCCAAAACCGGTTTGGCTCAGTGGATAGAGCGTTGGCCTGCGGACTGAAAGGTCCCAGGTTCGATTCCGGTCAAGGGCATGTACCTTGGTTGTGGGCACATCCACAGTAGGAGATGTGCAGGAGGCAGCTGATCGATGTTTCTCTCTCATCGATGTTTCTAACTCTCTATCTCTCTCCCTTCCTCTGTGTAAAAAAATCAATAAAATGTATTTAAAAAAAAAAAAGAAAGTGTTCCCTATCTGCGCCGCCCAGCACTGTGGCTCCTGAACACGCGACATGTGACTACTGAGCAGGAATGTGGCTCAGGTGTCTGAGCGATTGAAGGTTTAATTTTATTGCATTTGCGTTAACTTCAATTTCAATAATCACCCGTGGCCAGTGATGGTAGTTATCTGATAGCATAGAGACCAATAACATATGGGCATCCCAGATGGTGGTGAGACTGAGAGGTCAGAGGTCAAGGAGACATGATGAGGTCAGAGGTCAGTAAGAGGTCAAGAGTCCAAAGATCAAGATCAGAAAGACACAGCCCGGCTGGTGTGGCTCAGTGGTTGAGCATCAACCTATGAAGTAGGAGGTCGTGGTTTGATTCCCAGTCAGGGCACATGCCCAGGTTGTGGGTTCAATCCCCAGTAGGGGGCCTGCAGGAGGCAGCCCATCAATGATTCTCTCTCATCATTGATGTTTCTATCTCTCTCTCCTTCCTTCCTCTCTGAAATCAATAAAAATATATATTTTTTAAAATCCCTAGCTGGTTTGGCTCAGTGGATAGAGCGTCGGCCTGTGAACCAAAGGGTCCCGGGTTCGATTCCAGTCAAGAGCAAGTAAGTACCTTGGTTACAGGCTCCTCCCCGGCCCGGGACCTGGTCAGGGCTCGTGCAGGAGGCAACCCATCGACGTGTTTCTCTCACGTCTTTCTCTCTCTTCCACTCTTTCTAGAAATCAATGGAAAAATATCCTCGGGTGAGGATTAACAAACAACAACAAAACAAAAAAATCAGAAAGACACAAACTCCAGGGACTTTCCAACTTTGGCTCCCTACGGCCTTCACTTGCCATCTCAATTCTGAAATCTAAACTCCAGTACCCAACCCACCGACTTAATTTCTCATCATTAGGCCACTGCCCAAATATCACCTCCTCCAAGGCCTTTCTGACTTCTGTCTAAATAGAGCACATACAAAAAAATTAAAAATAAATAAATAGAGCACGGATACCCTGCTTTATTACCCACATTTATTCTTTTCTTTTAATGCTTTAGTTGTTTATATGCTTATTGTCTGTCTCCTCCCCTCTCCAAGTATATAAGCCCCATGAAGGCAGGAATTATCTCTAATTTATTCAATGCTGTGTCTCCAATTGAAGCAGAGTAACAGGCACTTACTAGCTGCTCAGTAAACATTTGACTGACTGGCCCGTGGCCTTCTGTCAGTTCCTGAAACTCACCACTTTCCTAACACAGGGCCTTGGCACATACTGTTTTCTCTGCCTAAAATATTCCCACCTTCATTCTTCACCTGACAAAGTCCTTCTCAGCCTTCCACATTACCTCCTCAGAGAAACTCCCTGGAACTCTCTCCCTCACCCCAGAGCCTGCTGCAGTTCTATTTTTTCTTAATATTTTTATTGATTACAGAGAGGAAGGGAGAGGGAGAGATAAAAACATCAATGATGAGAGAGAATCACTGATCGCTGCCTCTTGCACGCCCCCTACTGGGGACTAAGCCTACAACCTAGGCATGTGCCCTGCCAGGGAATCGAACTGTGACCCTCTTGGTTCACAGATCCACGCTCGACCACTGAGCCACACCGGCCGGGCCCTGTTGCAGTTCTTCACACCACATCGCATATACTCTTCCATTGTGTGTTTATGCACATGATTTAATTAACATTCGTCTCCTCAAGTTGACTATCAGCTCCATAAAAAGAGGAACCCTCCCGACCAGTGCAGAACACCCCCTTTCCACATCAGCCTCCTCCCCCTTCGGCTCTGGGGACTGGTTCTGACCCTTCCTATGTCCCCATCCAGCAGCACCTCCTGGCGAACTCCTCTCTCCCAGCCTGGATCCCACAGCCTGTCACTTGACTCTCTTTGGCAACACTCTCAACACTCCCGCCTCCCCGTCCTGAGGCCACATTGCCCGACCAACACCCAGCCTAGAACCATTGGCTCCTTTCTGGGCTGAAAACTACACTTCCCATGAGCCTCTGGGCCCATTTCTGTCTTGCTAGCTAGAAACATATCCTGTCACCCTCGTGGCTCTCTCATAGCTAAAAAGAACACTCCAATTTACCTCTGAGGCCATTTTCTTCCTTCTGATTCTGAGATGGACCCCCGTTCGGGCCCAAGAACTACCTCTGTGGGATGAGAACCAGCCTTCCCATGAGCCTCTGGGGCTCCACTCAACCTTCCCTGGAGTTTCTAGACCTACAACTGCCTTTCCCATGAGCCTCTGGGGCCCAGCCAATCTGACCAGAAGGCCATTATTCCCACGAATATTTTTTAAACTGTTTTAAAAATAACTTTTATTGATTTCAGAGAGGAAGTGAAAGAGACAGAAACATCAATGATGAGAGAGAATCAATGATTGGCTGCCTCCTGCATGCCCCCCACTGGGGATCCAGCACAGGCTGGCATATGCCCTGACCGGTAATCGAACCGTGACCTCCTGGTTCATAGGTTGATGCTCAACCACTGAGCCACGCCGGCCGGGCCCCATGGACATCTTCCAGGCCTTTCACACTCATCAAGTCTCATGCTGAGCTCATTTTTTCCCAAACCCATTCCTCCCACAGGTTGCACATCTGTGGACAGTCCCACCAACCCCAGTCACCAGCCAGAGCCCAGGCGCTGTCCCTGCCTCCTCCCTCCTCCTGATTCTCCTGCCCCATCCCCTCCTCACTCTCCCATCACAGACCTAGTCTTCCTCTCAGTCCATCACCCCCCCCCCCTCCTGCCTGGGACTCAAATCCAGACAGCCCGGCTCCAGAATGGATGTGCACAAGGGAGCTGGGAGCCGGGTGGGGGGTGAGGAAGGCCTGTAGGAGAGAGTGGAGGAGGGGGACAGGTGCTGATGCAGGACAGAAAGTACTCACTCTGGAACATTCCAGGCGGTCCCAGAGCCCCCTGACCAAAACTGGAAAAGCTCAGAGGCCTGGAAACGAGACAAAGGGGGACAGCCAGTTAGTCCCCGGTTGAAACCAACCCTCCCCCCCCACCACCCTCCAGCCTTGCACCCACAGTCCCCAACCCAGGCCACCTGAGGACCAGCGGGACCCAGTTTGGCCTGCAGGGAAGGTGCTGAGATGAGCTGGGCCGAGGACATGGTGGCCATTGTCTGGAAAGCCTTATCCTTGGAAACCTGGTCCTGGAGGAAGCGTTGAGGGTCCATGTTAACGGGGTTTCCAGTGGACACAGCAAGGGCGGGGACAGTGACAGGGTGGGCAGGGTAAGCACCGGGAGGCTCAGAGATGGGAGGTCATGGTAATGGGCTGGGGAGGGTCCAAATCCCTCTCACTACAGCCCCTTATCCCTCAAGAATGTCTGGGGTAAGGGAGTGGGTGGGAGGATGGGCAGAGGGACTTACCACATTCAGGGCCTGCCCATGGGGGAGGGAGCCAAAGAAGGAAAGAAAACAGGATTTAGGAAGTGAGGCCTGGGCACCCCACCTTGCCTCCCTGACAACCCCTGTAGCCCACCACCCTGAGCAAAGCAATGAGAGGAAAGCGAAATGAAGGGTGACTATAGAATGGGGGAGAGGGGTAGGCCTGGAAGGGGAAAGAAGTTCCCAATGTCCAGAATAAAAGACAGTCATGAGGATTTCTAGGTCAATAAAGCGCCGGAAGTGAAGGTTTCCGGATATACAGGCAACAGGAAATGAGAATTTTGAACCCAGAGGGAATAGGCAGTGAGCGTTTCCTCGCTGAGACAGGACAGAGGGGAGCAGTGAACTCCAGAAAAGACCAGAGAGCCCTGGCCAGTGTGGCTCAGTTGGTTGAGTATCGTCCCGTGCACCAGAAGGTCGCCGGTTCAATTCTCAGTCAGGGCACATACCCTGGGAGGCTATTGATGGATGTTTCTCTCTCTCTCAAAAATCAGTAAAAAATAAAGTGTTTAAGAAAGAAAGAAAAGCTCTGGCTGGTTTGGCTCAGTGGATAGAGTGTCCGCCTGCAGACTGAAGGGTCCCAGGTTCGATTCCGGTCAAGGGCATGTACCTTGGTTGCGGGCACATCCCCAATATGGGGGTGCGGGAGGCAGCTGATCAATGTTTCTCTCTCATTGATGTTTCTAACTCTCTACCTCTCTCCCTTCCTCTCTGTAAAAAAATCAATAAAATATTTTTTTTTTAAAAAGAAAGAAAGAAAAGACAGAAGGGAAGGTGTTTAGATCCAGAGAGAAAGGAAAGGGAGGCTTCTGGGTACAAAAAAAAAGGAATAGGGCCCTAGCTGGTTTGGCTCAGTGGATAGAGCGTCGGCCTGCGGACTGAAAGGTCCCAGGTTCGATTCCGGTCAAGGGCATGTACCTTGGTTGCAGGCACATCCCCAGTAGGGGTTGTGTAGGAGGCAGCTGATCGATGCTTCTCTCTCATCGATGTTTCTAACTCTCTATCCCTCTTCCTTCCTCTCTGTAAAAAATCAATAAAATATATATATTTTTTAAAAAGGAATAGGAAGTGATGGTCCCCAAATCCAAAGAAAGAGGCAGATAAGACTCCCTACTCGGAGGAGTAGAAAATGAGGGTCTGTGGCCAAGAGGGAACCAACCGGAAATCCAGAGGATGGAGAAAAGAAAGGGGATGTGAAAAGCTCCAGAAGGACATGACGATATCTGGGCACAGGAAGAACAGGCAGGCCACACAGGGACCGGAAATGGGAAGATGGATCAGAAGGAGACCTTCACAGCACAAGAGGGAAGGGCGACGAGGGCGCCAGGAAGAGCACAGGAAGGACAGGAGGGGAGAGGAGGGAGGCGGGAGGCAGCAGTAGCCGGAGGAGAGGCCGGACACCCCATTCTTCTTGCCTGCCCCAAGCGAGACCTCTGTGCCCCTCTCTCTATGGATCTTTCCCTACCCATG
>NW_005872275.1:37967-39764 GCF_000147115.1 Myotis lucifugus | reverse complement strand
ACCCCCATAAGGAGAAGGGACCTGGCCAGCCAGGGCCCCTCCCCTCCAGCCCCCAGACCCCAGCCCCTGCCCTCCCCATCCCCCTGCGCTGTAGACTCGAGATCCAACTCTGCTACTTCCCAGTGACTTTCCGGAGACCGAGAACAGAGAGAAACTTTTTCCAATACAGTCCGATCCCGCCTCCCTGACAGCTCCACGTCTCCCACAGCTTTCCCAGGACCCCAGAGTCCAGGCCCCCATCCCCCTCCTCCCCAGGACCCCGAGTCCCGGCCCAGGCAGACAAAGACCCCAGGCCCAGCCCAATGGCGCTGCGGCGGTCAGGACCCCCATAGGCCAGAATCCCAGCCCAGCTCTCCCCCATGCGGCCAGACAAAGGGACGGAGGAGCCGGCTAAGAAAGGTCCCCCCGAATTTCCCGCCCCAGGCCCCAAACTTCCCAAGAGACAAGACTGGAGCTCTAGAAGGCTCCGTAGCCCGCCCTCTTGCCAGCCGGGAGGCCCCTTTCTCCACGAGGAGGGCCAGGCGCCCACAGATGACACACACGGACCAGTTCGGTCCAGAAACACGCACAGGGTCCTTTCTGGCTTCCAACCCACACGGCGCAGACACGCACACCCCGCGCACACCCCGCCGAAGTTCCCTGCCCTCGCCCACGCCCGGGCCCACACTCCCACACTTAGACGCCCAGCAGACACCCCAACTCGGGCAAAAGTTCCAACCCCGCACACAGACTCGGTCCGAAGCGAAATCTCGAGCTCCCCCCGCCCCCCCATAACAAGAAGGCTGCATGCAATTCAGAGAGGGTCCCCCACACACACCTAAAAGTCCTAGCACGTAACTTTCCACCCCAACTCACACACCCCAAAGCAGGATCCCCGACTCCCGCCGGCGCCTTCCTACCTCCCGGCCTGGGGCTGGGGAGCCGCGGCGGGCGGGGCGCTGCGCAGGAGAAAGTTGCCCGGGAGCTTTGTTTGGGAAAAGTGGGAGGGACCGGAGGGGGGGCGGGCCCGGACACCGGACAGCGGGAAGGGGGATCCGATGGTGACAGTTGGAGGGAGGATTTTTTTTTTTTTTTTTTGCTTTGGCAAAGGAAAGGTGAAGTCTAGCTGGGTTATGGTAGCACCTTCAGGATTCGTATGCTAAGATTCCTGAGACAGGAGGGGTGTGGAGGGTCGGGGCTCCTGGGTCTGCGGGAGGAGGGGGCTGGGGCCTGGACTCTGTCCCGCCAGTGTGTTTGTGTATTGGGGATGTGGCAGTGATACGAGCACAAAAGGTTCTTTCCTGTTCAGCCTCAAGCATATCTTTTTTGGGGATTGACGTAGAGGGGTGTGTGTGACGTATAGGGTTTTTAATATATTTTATTGATTTTTTACAGAGGGATAGAGAGCCAGAAACATCGATCAGCTGCCTCCTGCACGCCCCCTACTGGGGATGTGCCCGCAACCAAGGTACATGCCCTTGACTGGAATCGAACCTGGGACCCTTGAGTCCGCAGGCCGACGCTCTATCCACTGAGCCAAACCGGTTAGGGGTAGGGGTGTGTTTTGATTGATTTCTATAATAACACGGTTTCCTTGGGACCTCACCAGAGTTAAGAATCGCGGGCAAGGCGAGATCCATGGAGGTGGAGACTCCCGCACCCACACGCACTCATGGACTAGAGGCGGCGCTGTCCCAGGACCGGTACCTGAATGTTCACACTCATGGGACCAGAAAAGGCTGGTGTCCGGACTCTGGGGACCTGAGGGAGAAGGGAGCCCGGATTCCGAGTTCTTTTTTTTTTTTCCTTTTCTTTCTT
>NW_005872275.1:25112-33632 GCF_000147115.1 Myotis lucifugus | reverse complement strand
CCATGTGGCACACGCTGGTCCTGCTGCTGCTGCTCCCCTCTGCCTTGGTGCCCCCCTGCACTGCAGGCCCCGATCCGTGACGCCGCCGACGCCCAGGAAAGCTCCTCGGGTTTCCTAGGCCTCCAGAGACTGCTACAAGGCTTCACCCGGCTTTTCCTGAAAGTGAGTGATTGCAGGGGGTGGGGAGAAGGGGTCCCAGAGAAGAGGGACAGGGATAGATGGAGACTGAGAGGTGGAAGGGGGTGGGGGGGAAACAATGGGAGACAGGTCAGGGCCAGGCAGAAGGAAGAGAGGGAGTCAAAGGGACAGAGAGCAACAGGAAGATGGAGAAATAGAAAGAGGGAGGGAGACAGAAAAGAGACTGAAGGGTGGGATAGAACAGAGACAGGAGGGCATGAGGGGCAAAGATAGGAAGATAATGGGGCAGAGAATAAGGATGGGGGCAAGAGGTGACTAGTTAGCCCCTAAGGGTCAGAAGACAGAGAGGGAAGGGGGTGAAAGGGACATGGCGAGGCCTGGAGGGCATCCTGGCAGGGCTGCAGATGTACTGGGGCGTCCTGAGGCCCAACAGCTCGCCTGTCCCTCCTCCGGTCCCAGGATGACCTGCTGCGGGGCATGGACAGCTTCTTCTCCGCCCCCTTGGACCTGCGGGGCCTCCCTACGAACTACCACCAAGAAGAGAACCAGGAGCGCCAGCTGGGGAACAGCACTCTCTCCAGCCACCACCAGATCGACAAGGTGCCTAGGCCGGGAAGTCCCTCCTGGGGGCTGCCTTGGATCCCTCATGCTGTCGTGTCTGCTGGGCAGAGGGCGGAGGCGGAAAGCAGTTTTGCTCGCTCTCTCTCTCTCTCTCTCTCTCTCTCTCCTCCCACCCTCACAGGTGACCGACAACAAGACAGGAGAGGTGCTGATCTCGGAGAAGGTGGTGGCATCCATTGAGGCAGGAGATGGGAGCGTGGAGAGTGACTGGAAGGTTAGGAGAGGCCCCCAGCCCCGAAAAGTTTTGTCATCGGCTGAAAGGGACTAACCAGCTCTCAGTAATGAGATATATACAACCTCAGAGCACATCCCCACTCACTTAGTAAACTCCAGAGGGTTTTGTAAACCGGAAGTGCTTTTCATTCCAGATGCCTGGTAAGCTTCACCCTCACAAACTTCAAAGTGTGGTTTTATCGCAAAGCACTCTGCAAACCTTTTCCGTACTTTTTTAAAATATATTTTATTGATTTTTTACAGAGAGGAAGGGAGAGGGATAGAGAGTTAGAAACATCAATGAGAGAGAAACATCGATCAGCTGCCTCCTGCACATCTCCTACTGGGGATGTGCCCGCAACCCAGGTACATGCCCTTGACCGGAATCGAACCCAGGACCTTTCAGTCCGCAGGCTGACGTTCTATCCACTGAGCCAAACCGGTTTTGGCCGTACTTTTTAAATGTATCCCAAAGTGGTAAATCTGTCCCTCGTAAATGCCAAAATGTGATTTTTTTTTTAATTCCAAAGTTCTTTATAAACCCGAAATGCTTTGTGTCTATCACCTTTGTGAACCTTTGAGTGATTCTAATCCCAAAGGACTTTTTTTTTTTAATCCTAAAATGTTTTAAGGACCTCCAAGTGCTTGGCAAACCCATGCAGTTCTCTCTTACACACACAGAGGTTTTTATTTTGAAATTGTTCAAGTCTACAGAAAAGTTAGGGGGAAGTAGTGCAATGATTCTATCTGCACTCCTTTTAGCATAGAGCAGGGTTTCTCAGCCTTAGCACCAGCATCCTTTGGGGTGGAGCTATCCATGCAGGGGGCCATCCTGTGCACTGTCAAATGCTTAGCAGCAACCTGGCCTCTACAACCTAGACTGAAGCACCACGCCCACCCCGCCAACTGTGATGACCAAAAATGTCTCCAGACTTTAGTTGAGAACCAATAGCCTAGATTCACCACTTGTTAACATTTTACCACTTTTACTCTATTTTCACTTTTTGTATTTTGGAACTATAAGACAATGGATTATTATTTTTTAACATATTTTTATTGATCTCAGAGAGGAAGGGAGAGGGAGAGAGAGATACAAACATCAATGATGAGAGAGAATCTTTGATCTGCTGCCTCCTGCATGCCCCCTACTGCAGCTCGAGCCCTCAACCCGGTCATGTGCCCTTGACGGGAATCGAACCCGGCACCCTTCAGTCCCCAGGCCGACGCTCTACCCACTGAGCCAAACTGGCTAGGGCCAAGAAAATAGATTTTTGACATCATGGCACTTTACCCCTAAGTCCTTCAGCAGATCGAAGAATAATGCATTCTTCCACATGACCACAGTACCACTTTCACACCCAAGGTATTTAATGTTGATGTCAAATTGTCTCTGTATTAATTTGAGACGGCTTCCGTCATAAAGTACCACGGACTGGGTGGTTTAAATAACAAAAACCAGTTGTCTCAGGGTTCTGGAGGCTAGGTGTCCAAGACCAAGGCTGGTTCCTTCTGAGGGCTGTGAGGGACAGTCACTTCCATGCCCCTCTCCTGCCTCTGGTGGCTTGATGACAGTCTTTGGCAATCCGTGGTGTGTCGATGCATCACCCCTATCTCTGCTTCATTTCCATAGGACGTTCTCCCTGTTTGCATTTCTATGTATAAGTTACCCCTTTGCATAAGAACACCAGCCATATTGGATTAGGGCCCGCCATAATGACTTCATCCTAACTGACTAAACCTTCAATAATTCTATTTTCAAACAAGATCACGTTCTGAGGTTCTGGGGGTATGGACTTCGACATAAAATTGGGAGGGGCACAATTCAACCCATAACAATCTCCTACAGGGCTTCTTAGACCACTAAGTTATTTTTTTAAATATACTTTTATTGATTTCAGAGAGGAAGGAAGAGGGAGAGAGCAAGAGAGAGAAACAGCAATGATGAGAGAGAATTGTTGATCAGTTGCCTCCTGCACGCCCCCCCCCAATGGGGATTGAGCCTGCAACCCAGGCATGTGCCCTGACCTCCTGGTTCATAGGTTGGTGCTCAACCACTAAGCCACGCTGGCCGGCCTCAGACCTCAACTTACTAAAATGCAGACCGATTCAGTAGGTCTAGGTGGGTGGGGTGGGTCCCACTAATTTGCATGTCTAACAAGCTCCCAGAAGATGCTGACGACACTAGTCCACAACCCACACTTTGACCAAACAGACATCAGTCCATATTCAAATGTCTCCACTGGACCCAAAGCTGTCAGTAAGAGCTGATTTGACTTTGGACCAGAACTCAATCAAGGACCACGCATTGCAGCTGTTTTTCTGGGCCTGGAGCTGAAACGAAACTGAGGCCTAGACATTATCTCTAGTTTGACCCAAACTCTATCTCTGTGGCCAACAGACCTGAGGCTTTGTTCTGAAGATTATTTGATGCTGGCCAGAACCTCATTGTCCTGAGGGCTTCATGCTTAAGGGAGTGGTCACGCAAGGGCTTGTATGGCAGTCATATGAGGCCATTCTCCAGCCCCCTTGTTCCTCCTCTAAGGGAGTCCACCACATGACTAGTGACCTGCCAGGGAAATAAAGGTCAGGGGAGGGTCCAAACTACATGACCAGCAATATTCAAGGGAGGAGACGTCACCTTGGGGTGAGGTCCCACTCTGCAATATTCGTTTCCCCAGTTTTGTCCATTGCTAGGCACATCGAGGCTTTCTGCCTGGTGACCTGTACCTGGCTTATCATTCCTATTTGCACACACCTACCTAACTGCCTACTACATTCCCCCTCAATGATTCTTGACTCTGAATTCTTTGCAGTGGTTCTCAGCCTTCTGGCCCTTTAAACACAGTTCCTCATGCTGTGACCCAACCATAAAATTATTTTCGTTGCTACTTCATAACTCTAATGTTTCTACTGTGATGAATCGTCATGTAAATATCTGATCTGCAGGATGGTCTTAGGGGACCCCTGTGAAAGGGTCTTTCGACCGCCAAAGGGGTCGCGACCCACAGGTTGAGAACCACTGCTTTAAGGGAAAGGGGAATAGGGTCTCTTCTGCAGGTGCTTCATGCTGAAGAGGGGTGGAGTTTTCTTTCAGAGCCAAGTGGCCCTTGCTCTCTATCAGGGACAAGGAGGCCTGGGCACAGAAGGAGGTTTTGATGGTGTCTAGAGTCAGCAAGGGACAATATTCCCAGAGTGCAAGTAGGACTTGTAACCTGGTAGGGACAAATTGCATTATAAATCATAATATTATTGAGGCAAAAGCTAAAATGACATGAATCACAACAAATTGTCTGCTGAAAGGGAGCATTCAGGCAAGGACACCTGGCTGCCTGGCCTAGATTTCAGATGTTTGCCTTGTCAAAGGATGGGAGAAATGTGAAACATTGTTTTGGAGGCTCGTAGCCAGATATTTAAGAAAACTAGAAAAAGTCAGGATCCAGTTAGGTTTACAGGCGGAAAAATAAAACTTTGAAGACAAGTAACTGAATTAGAGTCTAATATCTATGACAGTATATTATGGATTTGATGGAAACACAAGTTCTCTTCCTAAAATTACCCTCATTTTTATCAAAGAACCAAATTCAGACCAATGTATTTACTGTATTAAGTCCAGTTTCAATTTGGCCTGATTATTTGCATAAACACAACAAGAATAGTAACTGATCCCATAGGCTTTTAGAAACCTGCTTTGCTGGGATTTCATAAGGAATCTCCAGATTGAGCTTCCATTAGCCTCTCGGGGTGAAGAAGCCAAGCCATACAGTCCCATCAGTCTTTGCCGGCATGTTTGTGTGAATTCCTCAATACCTGAGGTCCCCAAAAATGTCTTGAGGTTCTTTATTTGCCATCTCCCAGGAAAGCGACCTTCATTCCTTATCTGGAAAGATGGGGCATGAACCATATAAATAAAATGAGCAAGGTACCAGGCTGTTTTTTTTTTTTTTATAGGGCTTTTATCAGCTTCCAAAGTCAATCTTAACTCCTTAAAGCTTTTCTGATAACAACCAGAGTCTACATATGTCCCTCTCAACCATGACATTCCGGTCAAAGTCTTGGCTAATAACATAAAAAAACAACACCCCCATACGCATTGCAATTATGGCCCCGATTCTTTAGTAACGCCAAGAGCTTTTAATACCAAAGTGCTTTGCACATTTCAAACTGCTGTCCAAACCTCACAGTACGTTTAATCCTAAAGTGTTCTGTAATCCCAACAGACGTTTTAAACCCCAAAGGGCTTTTGAAACCTCCAAAGTGTGTTTTCAACCCCAAAGTGGTCTATAAACCTCCCAAGTATTTTGAATCCAAAAGTGTTTGTAAACCCAAGTGCTTTGTAAACAGCCAGGAGAGTTTTTAACTCCCAAAGCGGCCTGTAGGTGGCAAACTGAGTTAAATATGCCAGTGGGTCTGAGAGTCCTGGGATTGTCATGCGGTTTGAGCCGATCTCCTTGTCCCTCCTCCCCAGGTACCCAAGATAGAGGAGAAGGAGGCCCTGGTGCCCCTCCCCAAGGCCATGGACAGCTTCCACCCAGAACCCCACCCCCGAGTGGCCTTCTGGATTATGAAGCTACCGCGGCGAAGGTCTCACCAGAGTGCCCCGGAGGGCAACCGCGCCATCAGCGAGAAGGAACACCGCCTGCAGGCCATCCGGGACGGGCTCCTAGAGGGGACCCGAGAGGAAGCCCTGCAGAAAGGGACCCAGGCCGCCCCCCACTTCAAGCCGCCTGCCCGCAAGACGCACTTCCTGTACATTCTCAGGCCGTCTCAGCAGCTATAGGTGTGGGGATGGGAACGCCTGCATGTACCCACAACCAGACCCCACCCCAAGCTCCATGTGGAAATAAAGTTCTTACATCGAAAAGCACGATCTCCTTTTAAGGATCTGTCCCCCAAGCCTCAGCTAATCAGGCCATGGCAAGTCCCAACAATAAGATAACTAGGCAGTCATAGAATATTTGAAAATGAAGCATTACACCACTAAAATTATGCACAGGTCAAATTAGTAAATATTTTATTTTTTTAAATATATTTTTATTGATTTCAGAGAGGAAGGGAGGAGAGAGAGATAGAAACTTCAATGATGAGAGAGAATCATTGGTCGGCTGCCTCCTGCACGCCCCCTACTGAATATCGAGCCCACAACCCAGGGATGTGCCCTTGACTGGAATCGAACCTGGGACCCTTCAGTCTGCAGGCTGATGCTCTATCCACTGATGCTCTATCCAGCTAGAACAAATTAGTAAATATTTTAAACAATGATAATGGGAATGTGACATAAATTTGAGTGTAGCTCAAGAGGTTCTCAAGGCCAGCCTGTGCGACTCAGTGGCTGCGAGTCAACCCATGCACCAAGAGGTCACTGGTTTAATATCTGTTCAGGGCGCATGCTCAGGCTAGGGGCTCAATCCCCGGCGGGGGGGGGGGGGGAATGTAGGAGACAGCTGATCAAGTTTGATGTTTCTCATTGAAATTTTGTTGTTTTTTACATATATTTTTATTTCAGAGAGGAAGGGAGAGAGAGAGAAAAACATCAATGATGAGAAGAAATCATTGATTCGCTGCCTCCTGCGTGCTTCACACTGGGGATTGAGTCTGCAACCCGGGCATATTCACTGACTGTGAATTGAACCGGGACCTTATGGTTCATGGGTTAGTGCTGAACCACTGAGCCATACTGGCAGGGCATCTCATTGATATTTCTATCCCTCCCTCTCCCTTCCTCTCTCTCTCAATACTTTTTTTAAAAAAGTTCTCAAAGCAAATTATGGCCTTAAGTGCATATATTAGAAAAGAGGCTAAATGAAAAATATCAAAGCACTCATCTCAAAAAACTATAAAAATTTAATCGAGCTATAACTTAAGATTTAGCACTCTATATGTAAACACTATACTATAAAAAAAATTAAATTTTCAGGTGTTACAAAATTACCCAGACCTCAAAAAAGAAACAAGAAATACTAAAGGGCCCTGGCCTGTGTGGCTCCGTGGATTGAGTATCATCCCATGCACCGAAAGGTTGCCAGTGGACTCCGGTAAGGGCGCGCACACACACACACACACACACACACACACACAAAGAAAAAAATACTGAAGAAATATAAACTGAAAGAATGAAATTATATGAATAAAGCTAATGGGGTCTACCACTTGCCAGCCTGTGCTAACAAAGCACAAAGCAAACATTCTTGTAAGACCCCACATAGATACTATTTGTCTCCATTTCAGAGAAAAGGCTGCCTTCAGGGGGATGACGTCATCAGTCTCGCAGCAATGGCACTAGGTTTGCCCCATCCATCTCTCTCTCAACCACGCACCCCACCACCTGCCAAGCAGGTTCTTCCCCCGGCCTTACAACAAGCCACCAAGTAATAGCCAGAAAAATAACTATTAGACGAGGATTGCCACCTTAAGTCCTTGAGGTAACCTAAGAAGCAATTATCTGTATTTCTGGGAGGAAAACCGAGGCTCAGAGAGAGCAGCCATTGTGCCAGGGTCACAGCTAGCAAGTGATGGAATCAAAACTGAAAACTAAGCATGTCTGGCTCCAGGCCCCCAACCTCATCATCATTCTACACCGCCCCGCACTTGCAGGCATGAACTCCATCCACTCACTCTTTCAACTTTAAGTGCCCACACTGGGCCCGGCATGCTCTAGCCCCCAAGCAGTCTCCTCCTGCGTACAGCCCACATTCCCGTGTGGATGACAGATCGCACATATAGAATGTGTCCCGTTTTAGGACGGGCCGTTAGGACCACTAAAAAGTGGATACTGCCCTAACCGGTGTGGCTCAGTGGACAGAGTGTCAGCCTGCGGACTGGAGGGTCCCAGGTTCCATTCTGGTCAAGGGCATGTACCTTGGTTGCGGGCACATCCCCAGTAGGGGGCGTGCAGGCGGCAGCTGATCGATGTTTCTAACTCTCTATCCCTCTCCCTTCCTCTCTGTAAAAAATAAATAAAATATATATATTTTTAAAAAGTGGATACTGTGAGCTAGCAGAGAGTTTGAGTGGCTGGGACATCTTTTGTCCCAAATCCCCCTGCTTGGGAGCCAATCTTGGATCGACTCTCTCCAGCCGGAAAAGCTGAGACTATTTTGTCCGCGTTTTTCTCCTAAAAGGAGTGAATGGAACCGTTTGGGAAAGACCTTCGGGGTCTATCAATACGTTGGGGCTGGAGTCACAAAAGGGCGCAGGCGCAGGAGGAGTTGAGACGTTATTGTGATGGCGACGGGCAGCCCGTCGGGGAAGGGAGGGCAGAAAGGCCATGGCTTGGTAGCTAATAAGTGGGGATAAACAAGGAGACTCTCAGCCCAACTCTCCCTTCCTTGCTTGGATCTGTTTCGCCGAAGCCCGGGGACGCGGAGAAGACATCAGCGCAGGGGAAGCAACCTCCTGCCCCTTCGCCTAAGGGCGACCGATAATCCCTCCACTGGGCTGGGCGCGCGCCCGAGCAGCCCTACGCATGCGCAGCCTCGCGGCAGCAGGTAACCGACGAGCTCGCACCTTCCCTTAATGTGCGCCTGCGTCGGGGAGGAGCGCAGCGTGGCG
>NW_005872275.1:19107-23337 GCF_000147115.1 Myotis lucifugus | reverse complement strand
CCCAGAATCCAGTCAGAGAGACCTCAGAAACTAGTCAGAGAGACCCCAGAAATCAGTCAGAGAGACCCAGGAACCCAGTCAGAGAGACCCCAGAAATCCAGTCAGAGAGACCCCAGGAACCTAGTCAGAGAGACCCCAGAAATCCAGTCAGAGAGACCCCAGAAACCAGTCAGAGAGACCCCAGGAACCCAGTCAGAGAGACCCAGAAATCCAGTCAGAGACCCCAGAAATCCAGACCCCCCAGAGTTCCAGTAAGAGACAATCTGAAATCAAGACCTTAAAATTCCCAGAAGTCCTGCCTGAGCCTCCTGCTAGACCCCCCTCCAAAGGCTAGACTCCCCGAGATTGAACGGAGCCTCCCTCAGTCCCTCGCCAGGAGCTTGTCCCCCCAACCCTGTCAGAGGCTCCCAGTGCCTGTCACACCCTTGCATCCCTTTCCCACTCGGGTTCCAGGGCCATTGCCCCCCTGCAGACCCTCCAGCGTCGCCCAAACCCTAGAAGGGTCTCAGCCGCGTTTTCTAGGAATTCTAAAGCCCCCGAGAAGTGTGGCCAGGAAAGCGGGGTGTGGGGAGCACGTGGGGAGGAGAGGGGAGCTGTGCAGTGGGGTGCGGACAGTCAGGCCCTGGGGGACCCTGCTTTGACCATTTATCTGCCCCCGTGTGCCAGTTCGGTGTGACGGGCATCATTGTCCGGTGTAACTTGCTGCTGCTGTTACTCACCCGAGGAAGGGAGGGAGGAAGGAGAAGAGAGTCCCTTGACCAGGAATCCAACCAGCGACCCTTCAGTGGGCCAGTGCTCTAAACCATTGAGCCACCGGCCAGACATCCAGTGTAATAATAATTATTATTTTTTAAATATATCTTTATTGATTTCAGAGAGGAAGGGAGAAGGAGAGAGATAGAAACATCAAGGACGAGAGAGAATCATCGATTGGCTGCCTCCTGCACCTCCCACACTGGGGATCGAGCCCACAACCCCGGCATGTGCCCTGACCGGGAATCAAACTGACCTCCTGGTTCATAGGTCGACGCTCAACCACTGAGCCACACTGGCCGGGCCCCTTTTGCTCTTGACAGTGTCCTGGAGTTGGGATAAGAAGTCATATGGTCAACCTGGTTATAATTAATGTAGGCAGGACAGAAGAGGGGGTCCCAGCTGCTCTAGGGACTCAGGAAGGCTCCCCAGGAGCTGTGGGCCAGGGCAGGGGCCACAGGTGGGAGTAATGCTCAGTGTGGCCTCGGCCTGGGAAGATGCGAAGCTCCCATGGGTGTGATGAGGGGGAGGGGCCAGTGGGAAGAAGAGTCACAAAAAGAGGCAGGAGTTACAGGGACCACCCCGCCATAGCAGCCAGAGGGGCTCGGTCTTGGTCCTGAGGGCACCAGGGAGCCAAGGAAGAACTGAGAGCAGGAGAGATGGGGTCTAACGAGTGGGACGCCAGACACAGGCTGATCTGGCGAGGATGTCGGTAGCCCAAGGTGGTCAGGAGGAGGGGACGTGCCAGCTGAGACTGGGAGGGCTGGCCAGGAGGGTGTCCCAGAGGTGGGAACAGCAAGCCCGGTTTGGGGAACAGCACTCAGTTCAGAGTTGCTGGAGCAGCAAGTGTGATTTGGGGCCAGGCCATGGAGGGCCTTCGATGCCAAGTCCAGGGTCTAGGCCAGTGATGGCGAACCTTTTGAGCTCGCCGTGTCAGCATTTTGAAAAACCCTAACTTAACTCTGGTGCCGTGTCACATATAGAAATTTTTTGATATTTGCAACCATAGTAAAACAAAGATTTATATTTTTGATATTTCTTTGATATATTTAAATGCCATTTAACAAAGAAAAATCAACCAAAAAAATGAGTTCGCGTGTCACCTCTGACACGCGTGTCATAGGTTCGCCATCACTGGTCTAGAATCTGTCCAGGGGGTGCTCGGGAGCCATGGAAGAGCAGTGAGCAGGGGAGGGGCAGGTCAGCTCGGGGGCCCTGTGGGTGTGGACTGGTGTGGGGGACCGGAGGCTGAGGCCAGGGAAGAGGCTGCAGCGAGGGCCCATGGGGAGAAGACGAGGCCGAAGCCTGGGCCATAGGGAAGGTGAGAAGGGGACAGGGTAGAGTCATTGGGCAGGAAGACAGGGCTGGGACTTGACAAGCTGTGGGAGGAGGGCTGGTGAAGAGGCAATGACCCCCACCCACTGGCCCCACTTTGATCTCTGCCACCCACTCTTCAGGTCCCCCTTTGCCCAACCCACACCTCCAATTCATAAAACAGGTCTGAGCGGGAGCCGCTGTGATGGAGGCAAGGGTGGGCAAACAGGTTCTGAGAACCCAGAACGGCCTGGAGCGCAGGTGAGGCAGGTCAGGTCCCCACCCCTCAGGTGTCTGGTCTGAGGAGGCCATTCCCCTGCTTGTCCTTCCAGGAGCTCTCGGAGCAGCCGGTCCCTTTTCAGTTCCTCCCAGTGATGGAGGGGGGCTGTTAGCTTCGCCAGCAGCTGTGGAGCAACGAGGGTGGCCCATGGACCTGCCAGAGAGCCCAACGGGTGGCCCCGCTACTCAAAGTAGGTGGCTGGGTCCCTCCTGACCCTGCGGGAGGATGAGGAGGGAGAAGTGGATGAATGGGCACCAGACCGTGACTCGGGGTCTTGGGGGAGGTGGCTTGAGGCTCCACCCTGGTGCAAGGTGTGAAGGAGGGAACCTGCCCTGTGCCCACCTGTCCGGACCCCTCGTCCCCTTTGCTCCTAGAGGCCAGAGCAGAAGCCTTTGCGTGTGGTGCGTGGTGCCCCCTGCCTGGAGCACCCTTTACCAGGGACTGCAGGCTCCCCCTCACTTCATTCAGATCTCTGCTTTCTGTAAGGCACCTGCCCTGTCACACTCGCTCCTCTTTGCTGCTCTACCTCTCTTCATAGCACTGACAACGGTTGGTCTGTCTGTCTACTCTCTGCTCCCCCCCCACCCCCCCAGAGCATGAGCTCTGCCAGGCAGGCTCTGTTTTATTCTCTCTGGTATTTCCAGTTCCTAGAGCAGCATTGTCCAGCAGCATGTAATTTTAAATTTTATTAGTAGCCATATTCAAAAGAAAGAAAAAAAGAAACAGGCCACATGAATGGCAATAATAGATGTTATTTAACTTTATATCTCCACAATAGTATCGTAGTATCATATAATCAATATAAAATGGATTGGAGATACTTTTCCCCCCCATGCTAAGTCTTCAAGGTCTGGTGTGAGAAGATGAGGCCGAAGGTGCTATTAGAGCAACTTTTTATGCCTAAGGTGCTCTTTTTATGCTGGCCACAGCTCAAGTGCTTACAAACAACGTGCAGTGGGTGCTACGCTAGAACAATGCCTGACGCATAGTAGGAACTCGGTTACTGTCCTAGAATTGACTGGATGCAAACCACATACATGGGAAAGCCGCTTCTGGAGCAAGATGCTCGCTCGCTCGCCCGGTGGTTGCCTCTCTGAAACTCATTGGCTAAGTGGGGAGCCCAGTGTGATGGGGGATGAGGCTCCCACCCTCGGGGAGAGGCAGGGCCCCTTCCTTAGAGGCTCTTAGCGTCCAGCAGCAGCAGAACCTGAGTGTTTTCTCAGGGCCCCAGGCTTGAACTGCAGCCTCGGGAGGTTTTCTGGGTAGGAAGGTAGGAAGCAGACACCTGGGTTGGGAGACCCGAGTGCCTACTGATGGAGTGACCGGCATCTAAACTTCTCTGGCACCAGCAGAGGGCGTGCAGCCACTGAGGAACCCGTGGGCCAGGGCTGAGCCAGCTTGGAAAGGCTCCTGAAGGAAAGGGAGGGAACACCCAGGGGAGATGGAGACAGAGGAAGACTCTAGGGAAAAAGACACGGAGAGGCAGTAGAGCAGTGGTTCTCAACCTTCCTAATGCCGCGACCCTTTAATACAGTTCCTCATGTTGTGGTGACCCCCAATTTCATTGTTACAAATTGAACATAAAGCATAGTGATTAATCACAAAAACAATATGTAATTATATATGTGTTTTCCGATGGTCTTAGGCGACCCCTGTGAAAGGGTCGTTCGACCCCCCAAGGGGTCGCGACCCACAGGTTGAGAACCGCTGCAGTAGAGGAAGGAGAGAGAAGGCTGGGGAATGAATGGTGAGTCTCAGAGATATGGGAAGAGAAGCACAGAGACACAGAGAAGAAAATAGAGGCAAGGGACATGGAGCCAGGACACAATGGGCAGAGAGATCGGAAGGAAGATGGAGAGAAAGAGCAAGAGAGAAAACTAGAG
>NW_005872275.1:0-16586 GCF_000147115.1 Myotis lucifugus | reverse complement strand
GGCTGAGAGAACGGGCGATGGTACAGTGCCTCACACCTCTCCATCCATCCTGCCTCTGCTTGCATCTGCCCAGCGCTAGCATCTGCCCCCCTCCTCCCATGAGCTACTCACCTACCTGGCCCTCCCCAGCGCCCAAACCCCGCTGGTTGAGATGGCGGAGGGCTCTAACCTCATCCTTGCAAGAGATAGACTGAGAGAGCTACCTCGAGGGACCCTGCCTCCCAGCAGCTCCATCTGGTGAGAATGCTTTATATAGAATGAAGCAGGCTGGCCCAGGTCAGACAGTGGGGGGACTTCCACTTGGCAACAGAGCAGGAGATAGGGTGGGACCCCAGGGACCTTTGCTCTAGCCTGGAGCTGTGAGTTTGGCCTTCTAGGAGCCTCCCCACCCTCCTTGAGCTTTGTGAGTTGTTTCCAAAGCCTTCTAACACCAGCTCTGTTATAGAGCCCCACCAGGCCCCGCCCACCTCTCCTCTCATCCAGCCGGGGTGCCCCAGGCTACAGTCCCTTGCTCTCGCACTCACACACTCACAGACCTGCATGCCTTTCCTGCAGAAATCTGATAATCTGATTAGTTACTTGCCCTGCCATTTGGTTAGTTGACTTGCTTACCATTGTATCCCTAGGACCTCACACACAGGAGGTGCTCCGTAAACATGTGTTTGTGTTATATTCCTCCAGCCTTACAAAAACAAAGGCAAATGAAATAGAATTTACTTGGCATTCCTTGAACCTCCTCCCTTTGGGCTTAGGGGCCAAGGGAGGGCTGTGAGCAGGGGAGGGGTGGGTCAGCTCTGGGTGGGGGAAGGACAGAAGGGGAAGCTGGAGGTGAGGAGGCTGAGGAGGAGGTTGTGGTGAGGGCCTGAGCCAGGGTGGGGGGGTGGGATAGATAGGAGGGTGGAACACAGTTGGGGAGGAGGGGGACAGGGCCTAGGTCCTAGTGGACTGAGCGGGTGAGCAGGAGCAAGGGATCCAGGTGGTGAGTGTGGGGCGCGGGAGTGGGAGGAGGAACAGGTTTGGGGCCAGTGTTGGGCATGGAAATTACAGGGCTATCTGGGAGATCCAGCCTGAGCTCACGGATGAACAAGAGGCTTTTCTGATGTTGGGTGTAGTTACAGCCCTGGGAGCAGATGGGATCACTGCTCTGAGGGTGGAAGCCAGACAAGGAACAAGCCCAGAGTCCTGGGGAGCCCCAATACCTAAAGTCACGGGGAAGCCCACCACCCTCTGTCTGTCTCCCTCCAGGAGGCGCAGACACGGAGGAGCCAGCCAACCTGGAGAGCTTCGGAGGCGAAGACCCCAGACCTGAGCTGTACCTATCCTCAGGCCCCCTCTACCCTCCCCTCCCATGCCCTCCAGCCTGCCCAGGGCCGGGCTAGGGCTTGGGGTCCTTTGGGAGTGGGTGAGGGATAGGGGCTGTGCTAACAGCTCAGGGAGAGCAGGGCAGTCTCCCTCCTGCTCTTTCTCCAGAAGAGCTTGTCTCCCCACCACCCTCACCACCTACCGTCACCTGGGAAAGGCGGCCGGGGCTATGGGTGGTGACCCTGGCCCTTCCTGCCCCCAGGCTGGGCACAGCTGACTTGCTGAGCAGCCTGGAGGACCTGGAGCTCAGTAACCGCAGGCTGGCTGGGGAGAACGCCAAACTGCAGCGCAGCGTGGAGACCGCTGAGGAGGGGTCTGCGCGCCTAGGGGAGGAGATCCTGGCCCTGCGCAAGCAGCTCCGCAGGTGGGCCGGGCCCGCGTCCACCATCCTGTGCCCCAGCCTCGCTCTCCACTCCCTCCCTCTCCGTGTCTGTGACACCGCACATGTCCCGTCTTTTCTTCTGTCTTTTATCTTTCTCTCTTGTCTCCCTGGTTCTTGTCTCTCAGCATCTCAAGTTCAGATTCTCTCTATTCTTCCCTCTCTGATCTCCATCTTAGCAGCCTGTTTCTCTCCCTGTGCTCTGTCTTCCTCGTGTCTGTCCTGTCCCCCTATTTTAGTCTCCCACTCTCGAGGACCTACCCCCTTAGTTTTTTAGGTGGAAGTTGTCCTGTTCTCCAGGCTCAGTCCCCCCCACCCCCCCTTTTTTTTCTCTGAGTCTCTGTCCCCTTCTCTCTACGTCTCCATCCTCCTATCTCTGTCTGGGGTTTCTCTGTTGCTTCTGCCTCTGAGTGGATCTCTCCTGTGGTCTGTCTTCCTCTCTCACGGCTCCCATGTCCCTGCCCCCACACAGTACCCAGCAGGCCCTGCAGTTTGCCAAGGCTGTGGACGAGGAGCTGGAGGACCTGAAGAGTCTGGCCAAGAGCCTGGAGGAACAGAATCGCAGGCTTCTGGCCCAGGCCCGGCAGACAGTAGGTTCTGGGCAAGGGGCACAGAGGTGCCCTCTCCCTTCCCTCTTTCTTGGAGTCTGAGCATCAGAGCCTGACGATGGAGGGGAAGAGGCAGAGGTCACCCAGGCTTCCTCCATCCCTCCACGTCCTGCTTCAGGCTTTGCCGTTCCTCTAAAAACACAGGGGCAGCAGGAGCCATCAGGGCTCCCCAGCCCTGCTCCTCAGTGACCCAGGCCTGAGTGTGATCCCAGGGGAGGGGGAAGGGCAATATGGGGATAAGGAAGCCCCAACAGAAGCCTTTGTCCCCTCAGGAAAAGGAACAGCAGCATCTGGTGGCTGAAATGGAGACTCTGCAGGAGGAGGTGAGCCAAGGCCCAGCGCCCAGCCCTGCCTCTTCCCAGTCCTACCCCCGGTGCCTCAGACACCCCAGCAGCCTGCAGACCAAACACCCTTCAGTCTGGTACGGGAGACCCCAGGCTCCCAAGATGTGAATGTCCCTGAAGGTCGCATCACTGCATGTGAGAACTGGCACAGTTGGTCCGAGTGCAGGGTACGTGGTGGACTGCCTGGGTCCCCTCTCTGTGCCTCAGCGTCCTCACCTGTAAAAATGGGCAAAATAATAGAATCTCCCTCAGAGAGCTGAGTAAGATTTAAACAAGGGGTGCTTGTAAAGCCCTGGACACAGCGTGGAAAGTGCTCAGTAAAAGTTTAGCTAGTGTTGTTCATATATTAGTTGTTGTTTTTTATGGTGGAAAGAACACAGGCCTTGAAGTCAGCCAAGTTCAAATCACATCTCTGCTACTTACATGACAGGCAACTTTAGGCATGTGACTACCCCTTCCTAAGCTTAGCTTTCTTATATATTTTTTAATCCTCACTTGAGGATATGTTTTTATTGATTTGCGAGCGAGAGGAAGGGTATGGGGAGGGAGAGAGGGAGAGAGAAACATCAATCCGTTGCCTCCCATACACGCCTAACCGGGGATCAAAGCTGCCACCTTTTGGTCTATGGGACAACATTCCAACCAACTGAGCCACCCAGCCAGGTCCTTAGTTTTGCAGTATTTTCTAAGAATGGAGGAGAAGGGCATCTGTTCCACAGGGTTATTATGGGAATTAAATGACTGCTTTTAGCCCAGGGCCCAGCACGTAAAATGAACAGTCCCAGTTCAACCTCACGTCTGGTTCGAGCCACATTCCATCTGAGACAGAAAACATCATCTGAGTTCATTTTGAGTCTACCTAATCCAGTGGTTCTCAACCTTCCTAATGCCTCGACCCTTTAATACAGTTCCTCATTTTGTGGTGACCCACAACCATAAATTTATTTTCGTTGCTACTTCATAACTGTAATTTTGCTACTGTTATGAATCGTAATGTAAATATCTGATATGCTATATGTGTTTTCCGATGGTCGCGACCCACAGGTTGAGAACCGCTGAATCCTTTTAGTTGGAAACTGAAACTCATCCCTTGATGATGAATCTCATCACTGTCCCCCCACGAGGTGGCATCTAAGTTGCTGGAGACTCAGGCAGAACCTTTGTGCTCCAGGAGGCGGCGGTCCTCACGCAACATCTGTTCTCTCTGCTGGGCGGGATTGATGTTCGTAGTCCCATCTGGTCCTTGGCCTTACTCACCACGGCATGCTGGCATCCACTGGCAGGCTGGCATTGCCTTCTCATCTCTGGACATATAGTCTTTGCTGCATCTGCTGGTGGTGGCCCCGTAAAGGCCACTGGGGCTCTCGCTCAGCCACTTCTGTGCCCATCTAGGGGCAGCGAAGGTGTAGCTGTTTTCCTGTGACTCTGTGGCCATGGGGGCCTCCCTGGTCCCTCTCTGCCTCAACAACTCGCACAGTGGTTTCTATTCCATTATTCACATGCCTTGTTGCTTCTGCGACTGAGCTGGGAAACGCCTCTCTCAGATTCCCACGTGTCCCAGGGGTTCTGTGGTTCAAGTGCACCCATTCTTTTCTTTTTAATATATTTTTATTGATTTCAGAGAGAAAGGGAGAGAGAGAGAGAAACATCAGTGATGAGAAAGAATCATTAATTGGCTTCCTCCTGCACACCCCGCACTGGGGATGGAGCCCGCAACCCGGGCACGTGCCCTTGACTGGAATCCAACCAGGGACCCTTCAGTTCACAGGCCAGCGCTCTACCCACTGAGCCACACCGGGTAGGGCAAGTGCATCCATTCTTGCCCCCCTCACAGCTAACCCTGAGCTTTGATGTCTCAGGGCCTACTTTCTCTCTGTGGCTCTCTTCAACTCTCCTGTGCCCCTCCCCCAGCCCTACTCTGCCTGACCCCTTCCCCCCAAATCTTTGTCCTATGTCTACATATGGCTGTTACATTTAAATCTAAAAATGTTTCTACTATTGTTTTCTGGCTCTTCCATGAAAATTCCCTCCTTTGAGGCTATGGGAACTCGCTGCAAAATGGCTGCCACAGTGCGAGGCATGGGATACAGAGAGAGTGTAACCGTTTCTTCTAGAAATTCTCTTTTTAAGAACCAGGGGCTTTCCCTAAAGCCTCTGGCAGAACCTCCGTCTTTGAGCAAAGTGGCAAGTGATAATAGCCAAGCCACTCCTGGTATAGCACAGCCCCTGATGGGCCGGGAATCCTGATTAACAAGCGGTTTGGAAGGTGTCTGGGTTGCTTTGGCAGCTCTTTGGCTTGTTTTTCTGTCTGTGGCCTTGTGATCACAGGGGGCTGTAACAGCTCCCAACTTCATGTTCTCATTCAAAGCAGGACAAGGAGGGGCAAGGGGGCTCAGCAAATGCTGCTCTCATGGCTCTCTTTTCATCAGAAGGGAAAGCTTTTCCAGGAGTAACCCCCCCGCCCCCACTACCACCAGCAGCTGCCAGGGAGGCCGGGAGAATATCTTCAGCCTCTGGAGCGGGAGAATGGCTGCTGGGTCAGCTAACCTTCCCGACTCCTGAATCTGCCAAGATTTCCATCTTGATTCACCTCCAGGGCTAAGGCTGGGGACCCACCTGCCCACATGGAGAGAGGACCTGAATGAATGCAGAAGAAGGAATAAGCAGGGTGAATAGCAGCCGGCAGTCTCTGCTCTTCCAGGCCCAGAAGGCCTGTTGCCAGATCAAGTGCCTTGAGCTGCGCCTGGGACATCCTAGGCGCTCGATAACTGGAGCTATTCTTGGATCCCTCCCCTCCACCTTTCTCCCCACTGGCTGCTGCCTACAGAGCATCTATAGATCGAGTTCTCAAGTTACAGTAGAATAATGCTGGAGTAAGGGACACTCAGCTTTCCCTAGGAGAACCTATGGAGCAGGGCTCAGGTTACTGCAGAAGAAGGCAGGAGCGGCTGAGTAACCAGGTTCCCTGCCGAGTAGCCCAGGATCCAGCCTGCAAATCCCGACCAGGTGAACAGATGTTGACACAGCATTCCTGGCCCCTCTGTCCTTCCTCCGCCCTTCACCTGGCATCCAGGCTAGCTGGGACTGAGAGGGAGGAGGGCAGCTGATGGAGGACTTGCAGGGAAGCCGGGCTGGAGAGGAGGAGGAACTGGCCTTGGTATCCCCAGGGGCACCAGGACGAGGAATGTGGCAAGGGAAAGCAACTGCCTCCATGCCCAGAAATGCTCTCCCCATGATGCCTCATCAAACTCAGTGCAACTTGCTATGTTTTTGGTGCCCAGAAACTCTAGAATGGAATTTGGGGCATTTTATTCTCAGTCCTATTTCATAGCTAGCCCTGCCCACTGCCTTCTCCTGGCCCACTTGTCCCCTTCCCCCGCCCCATAGCCCCCCCCCCCAACTCTCTTCACCCTTGAGGATTCTGCCCCAGCACTGCCTCCTCAGGAAACTCCTCATCAGGGCTCCCAGCAGGCCCAGGCCCTAGTCCTCATCAGAGTCCACCTCACGTTATCATCAGCTTCTGCGCTGGTCTCCACCTCTAGTAATGAACTTGGGACGAGAGATGAAGCTGGTTCCCCTTTGTCACCCAAGGCTTCATCTGGCTCAGAAGACAGTCGGGGGTTATAAGCACAGAATTTGGACTCAGATTTGAGTTTGAGTCTACTTACCATGTGACCTTGGCCAAGTTTTTTAACCTCTCCGATCCTCAATTTCCTCTCTAAAATTGGGGATGATGGCAGTTAAAACTATGTTAGGACAGCCAGATATTACATTCTTCCTGAACGGCACATGACCTGCATCGCAACACCCATGAAATCTGCCTGCCAAAAAGTCGAACAAAGTCTGGACCAGGCCCTGGACCTACCCACCAGTTTACAGGAGATAGTGAAGATGCGGGGACAGGGAGAAGGAGAACACAATAAACCAAGTGCACAGTTTCCACAAGACAAATAACCTGGTTTCTTCCACAAAAGAAGGACCCAAAAAATGCCAGGATTGGAAAGTGGAGGATCACTCAAGTGTAAAAGAATTGAGACATTTCAACCAAAAGCCTGTGGATCCTCATTCAAGCAAAATAAATGAAACATTTGAGAAAAAAAAATTTAAAAAGAGCACAACTTTGGTGTGAGATGGTACTAAGGAATTATTAATTTTGTTAAAGGTGATAATGGTAGGTATTGTGGTTTTGCTAAAGGTAGGATCCTTAAGTAGGAAATTAAAATGCTGGAGTAGTTAAACGTGAAATAATATGATGCCTGGGATTTGCTTTAAAATAATCTGGTTAAACCCCAAACAAAAGAAACAGCCTGCATGATAGAGAAGAAACAAACTGGGAAACTATATAATTATTGAAGCTGGGTGATTGGTAAAGGGTTTCATTACACTGTTATTTTTACTTTTGTATGTGTTGAAAATTCATAATCCAAAGTTTAAAAAATATTTGTAAACATTTTTTCAATTACAGTTTACATTCAATATTATTTTGTATTGATTTCGGGTATATACATAGTGGTTAGACAATCATATGCTTTAAAAAGTGGTCCCCTGATATTTCCAGTACCTACTTGGCACCATTTATAATTATCACAATATTATTGACTATATTTCCTATGCCATACCTTACATTCCCATAACTATTTTGTAACTACCGATCTGTACCTAATCCCTTCACCTTTTTCACCCAGTTCCCTAAACCCCCCTCCCTTCTGGCAGCCATCAGTCTGTTCTCTGTAACTATAAATCTGTTTCTGTTTTGTTTGTTCACTTATATTGTTTAATTTAGATTCCACATAAAACTATTCTGAATATAACATTTACCAAACACTTGATATATATCAGACATTGTTGTAAATCATCGGTTCTTAACCTGTGGGTCGCGACCCCTTTGGGGGTCGAATGACCCTTTCACAGGGGTCGCCTAAGACCATCGGAAAACACATATATAATGACATATTGTTTTTGTGATTAATCACTATGCTTTAATTATGTTCAATTTGTCACAATGAAAATACATCCTGCATATCAGATATTTACATGACGATTCATGACAGTAATAAAATTACAGTTATGAAGTAGCAACAAAAATAATTTTATGGTTGGGGGTCACCGCAACATGAGGAACTGTATTAAAGGGTCGCGGCATTAGGAAGGTTGAGGACCACTGTTCTAAATGCTATGTGCTATTTTAACATGTATTTGCATTAATTACCATCTGTAGACCTGGGGAAGTCACTCAACCTTTATGTGTCTGAGTTGCTTTTTTGTGTGTTTTTTTAATTGATTTTTAGAGAGAGAGAAACATCAGTTTGTTATTCCACTTACTTATGCATTCATTTCAGTGGTTGCTTCTTGTATGTGCCCTGACCAGGGATGGAACCCCCAATCTCAGCATATGGGGACGACACTCTAACAAATTAAGCTACCCCACCAGAGCTGAGTTGCTTTTATCTTTAACATAGGGGATAAGAAATGAGGTTTTTTACTCATTTACTGCAAGGTGCTCAGTAAATGTTACCAAGTATCTGATTTAGTCCTCACAGCAGCCCCATGAAGTAGGTTCTAATCTTCATTTTTACGGATGGGGGATGGACTGATGCACAGAGAAATCAAAGCTGAAATTCCATATGCTGGTCGGAGGGGTTTCATGGGCTAAAACATAAAGTGCTTAGCCTGAGGCCTGATGCACATCACGTGTCAGCAAATGTCAACTGTGGGTATTAGCATCGCCATTTGCTGACGTGAACATAACCAGCCATTCCTCCTTCCAGAACGGAAAGCTACTGGCAGAGCGGGATGGAGTGAAGAGGAGGACTGAGGAGCTGGTCATGGAGAAGGATGCTTTGAAGGTGCTGCCCCTCCCTAGTACCTTGACAACTTCCCACCACCCCCAGGCCCATATTTACCATCTCCGGTCTCAGCCACCGAGGCCTGGTGACAGCTGGGAGCTTCCATCAAGCCGTCAGGTTCCCAGGGCTGCCAGGCAACTTGGCTGAAATCCCTGTCCGTGTAGCTGATGTCCAGAGCCCTGGAGGGAGGTTGAGGAGAGGGGTTCGGGAGTGGGCAGGACAGATGGACAGACTCCTTCCTTGGCAGCGGCAGCTCTATGAGTGTGAACGCCTCATTTGCCAGCGAGACACGGACCTCTCCGAGGTAAGGGGGCCGGGTGACATTTGCTTCCGTGTGCACCTGCCCATCTCCTGCCCTGAGTCAGGAAAGGGAGGCCTGCCTGGCTCTCATCCTGGGATAAGCAAACGACCCAGAGAGGTCACAGGCTTCCACTGAGGTCACAAGCACGACCCTGCGGGATCACGCCTTGTGGTTCTGCAGCTGAGCTGGGAAATGCCTCTCAGATTCCCAGATGTCCCAGGGGTTCTGTGGTCCAAGTACATCCATTCTTGCCTGCCTCAGGGCCTATGTTCTCTTATTGCTTTCTTCTTCAGTTCTCCTAAACCCTTCCCCAGCCCTAAGGATCTCCGCACGAGCCCCCCAAATCTTTATCCTACATCTGCATATGGCTTTTACATTTAAATCTAAAATTTTCTATTGTTTTCCAAGCCCAGTGCTGTCCCTCAGGCCTTAGCCCTTCCCCCAAGCTCACCCTGCCCTCCCCCACACTCGCACACCTCCACTCAGCCTCAGTGTCTTAATGAGGTTGGGCCCAGTCTCATCGGCTTTGGGCTTTCCCAGCGCACGTGCCACGCGGAGAGTCTGGCCAAGACCTTGGAGGAGTACAGGACGACAACCCAGGTAACCCAGGCTCCCTCGCCGCCCTTGGTGGCCCCCTGCTCGGCCTGGCTCTCCCCACTTCTCCTGCCATCTCCGAGATTTACTGCCTCTTTCTGTTTCTGTCACTCTGTCTCAAGTCTTCTCCTCTCACTTCCATCTCCACCGTCTGATGTATGTCCCTCTCTCTTTCCCTCTCTCTGCCTTTTCGCTTTTTCTCTTTCATTTCTCTCTGTGTATCTCTGTTTTCCGTTCACTGTTATTCTCTGTGGGTGTCTTCTCACCACATCTCCCCTCCTTATCTCTCTGTGTGTCTGCCTGGCGTATTTAGGTCCTTGTCTCAGCCCCTCTCTGGATCTAGTCTGCCTCCCAGGGTGACTCCTCTCTGTCCCTGGTCTTTATGAGACTCTTGCACCTCCTGTGTCTCTTGCCTCTCTTCGAAGCTGTTTCCATTGTGTTTTATTGTTCCACGTGCCTCTGTCTCCGCCTTCCTTTGTTTGGTTTTCCTGGCTGGCAGGTTACCTTCTGGGTTCCTGCTGCTCTGTCTCTCCTCATTCTCCTTAGTTTGTCACTGCTTTCTTCCCCGTGTCCCTTGGCAATATGTGTCTTGAGGAACCCAAAGAAGTCAGGGGAGTAGACTTGACCTTGGGAGAGGAGCCTGGGGTGGGGGTGGGAAGAAGGGAAAACCAGGTGCCCCTCGCTCCCTCCTTTGCAGGAACTGAGGTTGGAAATCTCACACCTGGAGGAGCAGCTGAGTCAGACCCATAAGGGGCCGGATGAGTGAGTGGAACATGAGGGGTGGAGGCGGCAGGAGGAGAGCCCAAGGGCAGGGACCTCAGCCTCCAGCCCCGCGGTGGGCAGGGTGGCAACCCCAGCACAGGCGTCCAGCAGGTGGTGGGCAGGCACAGAGGCCGTCCCCCTCCTGACTGTGTGGCCAGGCTACCCAAAGGGGCTCAGGCGAGAAGCGTGGACTGGACCAAGCTGCTGCCCCCATCCCTGGGCGTGGAGATCCAGGCCATTCAGCAGGTGGGTCTGGCACCCCTGGGAACACCCAGCCCACCTGGAGCTGAAACTCTGACCCAGCCCTGACTCACCCTAACCCGTTTCTCCTCAGGACCCTCTGTCCTAACCTCTCCTTATCCAATTCTCGGTCCTGGCACCAAACTCATCCTGGGTCCTGCTTCCACCCTCCCCAGCCCAGCCTCATCTCAGCTTCTTCCCCCCCCCCTCCCCACACACACCTCAGCCCATCTCCATCCCCATCTCTGACCTGCATTGTGCCTTTACTTGGCCCTCCCTGACCTCAGAAACAACTTTCCCAGAAACAAGAAGAGGCAGCCACCCACCTCTCCAGCCCTCTGTGCGGGGTGTGGCAGTGGGAGGAGGGCACCAGGGAGAGCGACGAGGAAGCTGAGTTTCTGCCTGAAGCCCCAGCTGAGGGACCGGTGAGCACGGGCGGGGCCGTGAGGCCAGTGGAGTCCAGAACCGGGAAAAGGGCCTGGGACCCCATGTACCTGCCCTGCTCCCATTCAATAGGCAGTTGTTCCTGAGGGACACGGAACCCAAGCCAGACAGGACACCATTCCTGCCCCTTAGGGACTGGCCTGCTAGTGCGGCAGGCAAAAATGAAGAAAGCCATCACAAATTCCTTTGTGATGTGATGGTGGTTGTTTAGAAAACACTGTCAGATATCACCTTATTTGAAATAGTACTGCACCCTGTCATCTGATACACTGAAGGGTCTCAGGTTCAATTCCCAGTCAGGACACATACACAGGTTGCAGGTGCATATGAGAGGCACAGGTTGCAGGTGCATATGAGAGGCAACCAATTAATGTTTCTCACATCAATGTTCTCTCTCTCTCTCTCTCCCCCTCTCCCTCCCTGCCTCCCTCCCTTCCTCTCTTCCTCCTACCTCTGCCTCCCTCCCTCTCCCTTCCTCTCTCAAATCAATAAAAAACATATCTTCAGGTAAGGATTAAAACAAAAAACTTTAAAAATTTTAAAAATTAAAAAAATGGTACTACATACATTTACAAAACAGTCAAAGGGATGTAAAGTACAGAATAGGGAATATAGTCAATAATATTGTAAAAACTGTGTATGGGGCCAGGTGGGTATTAGAAATATAGGGGGGACACTCTGTAAAGTACATGAGTATCTAACCACTATGCTGTACCCCTGAAACCAATACAAAATAATATTGAAAGTAAACTGTAATTGAAAAAAGATTTTTAATTAAGTTACTAAATCCTTAAAAAATAAGATAAAATAAAGAAATAGAACGGTACTGCAGTGGGAAGTGAACGGTTCCTCCTGACACTGTAAAGGTACATTAAGCATTTACCTTAGCAAATCCACTGTGAAATCTTGAACTCAGCAATAGCCATTGTTGCCCTGGCTGTTCAGTGGTTAGAGCGTTGGCCCACAGACCAAAGGGTCCTGGGTTCTCTTCCCCATCAAGGACACATACCTTCGGGCTTTATCCCTAGCCCCATTTGGGGTGCCTGCAGGAGGCAACCAGTCGATGTGTCTCCCTCACATGGATATTTCTCTCTCTCTCTCTCTCTCTCTCTGTCCCTCTCCCCTCCCTCTCTTCCACTCTCTCTAAAAATCAATAGAAAAAAATATCCTCAGGTGAGGATTAACAAATAAAAAAAGGAGCCATTGTTTTATGAATTTTGTAATAACCTGAATAATAATATTACATAACTTTAAATAACTGAGGCAACTCATCTTTTTTTTTAATCCTCACCCAAGGATATTTTTCCATTGATTTTTAAAAAAATATATTTCCTTATTGATTTCAGAGAGGGAGGGAGAGGAAGAGAGAGACAGATCCATAAGGGGCCGGAAACATCAATGATGAGAGAGGATCATTGATGGGCTGCCTCCTGCAGGCCCCCTACTGGGGATCCAGCCCACAACCCAGATGTGTGCCCTGACTGGGAATCAAACTATGACTTCCTGGTTCATAGGCCAACACTCAACCACTGAGCCACACCGGCCTGGCTCAGGGATGCATTTAGAAAACAGTGTCAAGGTGATTGAAGTCGTAGGATGAGATGTCTGGAAAAAACAGAGAGGGACCTTGGTCCTGAGGGAGAACAAATGACCCAAGACGGGGACCCTGGGAGGAGAATGGAGTTTGAAAGGGGACCACTGAGCCCCTTTGGGGCCCAGGTGAGAAGTTTGGGGGACCTGGACTCCTGGGTCCTGAAGAAGAAAGGGACTTGATGTGGTCTAGAACTGCTCCAGTTTCTGCTCCTGGGGGCGGGGGGTGTCAGTGAGGGGGGTAGAGCTGTCCTCAAGGAGGGGGCCCAGGAGGAAGGCAGGTTTTTTAAGAAGATGGTGAATTCTTGAGGTGGTAGCCCGGAGATCGAACCTTTTTTCCCCCCCACAGAGGAACTTCCAGGGAGAGCCAGCGGACCCGCATGAAGGAAGGAAGGAGCGGTCAATGTGGTAAGAAGCCTGCTCCTCCCAAACCCATCCTCTGCCTCGGGGTGATACCTCCTGATTCTCAGACAGAGGGAATAGAAGAACTCTAAGAGCCCTGCTGGAGCCTCATCGCTCGCTCACTCATTCATTCATTCATTCACTCACTCACATGCTGAGGCGACCCTGGGCCTCTGGACCAGCATGAGTCAGATCCAGCCCTGCCCTCAGTGACTCCGGGCCCAGGGGAAACAGCCCTGGCCACAGAGTCCCAGGAGGACATCCGGCACCTGACCCCACCCCGGGGAGAGGGAGGCGATGCCTGAATGGGGTCTTGTAAGAGCGGTATTAGTATAGGAGACTCTTAATAAAAGAAGGTAATTGTCAGGAAGATGGGCAGCTCAGTCACCCGGTCACTCTCACTGAACACACCTCTCCAAGGCCTTTAGGGAACCTGGGATAAATGAGACCCAGATTGGGCCCCTGGGGAGCACCCCGGCAGTCTCGAAATCATGAGGGCTCGGGTCAGACACCTGGGGTTCAAATCCCAGCTCAGTCCTTTTGTGATAGAGGATGGTCGGTGCCTTTGGCATGGTGCCGTGGACCTGTGGTTGTTATGAGGCTGTGTGCAGGCCTTTGAGGATAGAAACAGCACTAGATGCCTGCAGGAACCCTCCTTGGGGCCCTGTCCTGGGGGCCTGTGGTTTCCTGTGGTGCCACCCTCTCCCCCACCCCTCTTTCAGCTCCTGGCTGTAGCAACTAATGAGGCTGCCTGCCATGGGCTCTAATTGGACTGTCTGGGAAAGCTGAGGTTGGGAGGGATGGGGGCTCCAGAGATGTGACCTCCCCTCAGTCACCGAGAAATGGAAGGGAGAAGGGGAGGGGCTAAGCAGCAGCGGGGGCAGGGGCTGGACATCTGAGCTGGGGGGCAGGGGTGGTGTGATGCACAGATCGGGAAGATGGGAGTGAGGGAGGTAGTGAAATCATGGCCCTGGAAGTGTCTAGGGTTAAGGGCCTGAACCTTGAGAGGGGCTGGATGCTTTTTGGGGTGCTGTTAAAGGAAACAGCTGTATCCTGAGGGTGTCGGGTCTGAAACTGGAGGGCCAAACCCCTTGTTCCCAGCGAAGGTGATGGCTAGGAATGTGGACATCTGGGTCTCCAGGGGCTATCCAGGCTGGCAGCTTAATACCCGAGTCTCTAAAGAGGCATTTCAGGCACCTGCGAGCCTCGGTGGGGCAGAGGCTGGGCTCATACCCCCTGAGAGAAATGGTCTAGGATGGGAGTGGGCCTTACACAGTCGGATTCTGGAGTTCAAGTCCTAAAAAAAAGAGCCAGTGAGACTGAGGCTCAGTGAAAATGGTGCAACCCAGCAGGTAGGAAGCAGGGTCTCCTCAGGCCCTGGTCTGAGCCTCTGGTGCTTTGGGGAGTGAGAGCTGGAAGCCTCGGCTCCTCGCTGGCGCATCACCTAGAGAAGTAGCCCCTGGGAAAGCCAGTGAGATGAAGAGACCCTCGCACCCTTTTTGAGGTCACAGATCCAGGTCCATCCCCCTTAAGGCCCCAACTTTAAAGGTTCCCCTGAGCCCCTCGCGGGCAAATGGGAGCCAGGCAGAGGGAAGAAGCTTGCAGTGACATTGTTGTTGCCCCAGGTTGCCCAGAAGAGAGGAAGAGGAGGAAGCGGAGATCCAAGTCACGGTAGGCAGTCCCCGCACCCCTCCCCAGTGCCCATCCACTCCGGGCCCTTGGAGGGGACTGATGTCATCACAGCTCCTCCCAGCTCCCGCCTGCACCTCACTTCCCCTGAGCAGACAGAAAAATCATTTGGCCAAGAGATAACAAGGCCCTCGCTGTAGCTAATGAGAGCGGATCGTGCTGTGGGTGGTGGCCTACAGGCCAGTGGGCGGCCAGAATGTTCCCAGGGGACCCCCCCACAAGCACACACAGGGCTGCAGCCGCCACACCACCGGCCTCACAGACGTGGCTACACCCCCGGATTGCGAAATGCACACGCACATGCGCCCACACACAGGAAGGGGCTGGGCCCTCCGCAGCCGGCCTCAGCACCCCCCTGCCCAGCACCACACACACCGGGTCCTTTGCTTTTCCAAGCAGCAGGTGACCATCCCCATTCTCAGACAAGGACAGGGAGGGAAGGAAATGTGGTGACGTGAGTGAGGAGCCTGCAGTCCTCGGCTGAGGGTGTGAGAGCCCGTGTGTGCCAGGCTCTGTGCCAGGTTCTGTTCCAGGCATCTGGACCCTGCATGGTCCAACCATCCCACAGGGTCTCTCTGAGCAGCCTGACCGCAAAGCCCACCTCCTTCCTGCCACACCCTCTGTGGAGCCTGGTCCCACCTCCGCTTCCTCAAGCTGGTGTGGTGAGGATCCTCACCCGGCTCTCGGCTGTCGGTGGGATGAGGGTTAAGGATCATGTCGGAAAGGGCCTGGCTCCAGGCCTGACACAGAGCAGGCACACAGTAGGTGGCCATGGTGAAGGTGGTAGCTGGCACTGGTGTTCTGTTATTCGTTATTTATTACTGTATTTCTATGGCCATTGGATACTTCAGAATCCAATGGAAGTGGAAATAATCACATTGAGTAGCTCACACAGTTATCGAGCACTCACTATGTGCCAGGCACTGTTCTGAGCCCCATGCTCACTTTTTTTTAACCTGAATCCACTCAGTCAGTCTCCACTTTAGGCCTGTGAGGTGGGCACTGTCGTCATCCCTGTCCAGCAGGTGGGGAAAGTGGGGTGTGGAGAGGTGGGTGATGTGCCAAAGGACACACAGCCAGAAGCTGGCAGAGCTCGGACCCCAACCCGGCAGTGTATTTCAGTGTTCACGCACAGCGCCGTTCATTCGCTGTGTCCCACCCCCTTCCATGGGGTCACTTCTGCCCAGGACCCCATGCCCAAGTTTGTCATCTCCTTTGTCCTCCCAGGCTGATCTCTCCATCCTTCTGGGAGACCCTCACCCTGGAGACATTCCAAGCAGCCCTCCTGAGAGGTACTGGGACCCCCAGGGACTGGGAGGGAACTTGGGGACAATGTCCAGTGTGACTGCCCTGCCTTCCTCTCTCTCCAGCAGCCCTCCCAGCCAGACCTACAGCACGCGCTGGTGCCTGTGGAGAGGAAGCTGGTTCCGGTTAGGAGGCCAGTCTGGAGCCACTTCTGCCTGTGCCCCCTGCACCCCCACCCCCAGCAGCTCAGGTGAGCCCCCAAGGTATCACCAAAAGGAAATGGTGGTCAGTCTTCGGGGCACATAGGCTCCCCTGGGCCCTGCCCTGAGCACTGTCCTGCCATCCCACCAGGGTCAGGCGGCATCCGCTGATTCCCGCGCCTGTCCTGGGTCTCCTGCTGCTGCTGCTGCTCTCCGTCCTGCTGCTGGGCCAGCCCCCGCCCCCCACCTGGCCCCACCTCCAGCTCTGCTACCTCGGCCCTCCCCCAGTGTGAGCCATGCTCCCCGCCCCTCAGAGCAACGTCTAGTTCGGTGAATTCCTCGGACTCTTTTTACTGTTATTCCTGTTGTTGTGCCACTGTTATCAAGACCCCACATGCAGTTCAGTACTCCAGGATCCACGTCCCGGAATGGGGTCTTTATGTGAAGTCTCTTGGTTTTGTGATGGTTTTTACTACATTTCTTGATAACAGCAAAACGTGCCCAATAATGGAGTAAGTGCGAGGGGTTTATTGTCCTCACAAAACAAGCCTGGAGAACAGCACGAGGCCCACGGCTCAGT
>NW_005872274.1:0-78395 GCF_000147115.1 Myotis lucifugus | reverse complement strand
GTAACACGGTGACATAAATAAGTGTTCTAATAGTTAAACCACTATTATTTTTCAAGAAAATCCTCACTAGGTCATGAGGCTTTGGCTTTTTGAAAAAATCCTTAATTTGCTATTATTCCTTCAGAATTTTTGTATCTCTGTCAGGTTAGTATCAACTATCTATTGGCCTCATAATGTATTGCAATACATCTTTTAGTACTTGTTTCAGTTAAAAATATATTAGGAAATTTCTAATTTTCCAAATAGTTTATTTAGCCTTCACTCTTAAATAATAGCTTAGCTGGTAGAGAATTCCAGGTGAACCATTATTTTTTTTCTCACAATTTTAAAGACGTTTTCCCCATTATCTTCTGGCTTCCATTGTGCTGTTGAGAAGTTTGTTGTCAGTCTATCTACAAAGTGTCTTTTCTTTTGCTTGCTCTTAAAAAAATGTTATCTGTTTTGGTTGTTCTGTCAATTTGTACCTTACTTATGTAGTCTATGACATGAGCAGGTAAATTTTTAGTTTATTTGTAATACTTTTAGTGCTCATTGTGCTTCCTGAATCAAAGCATTAATGACTTTCATCAATTCTAGAATTGCTAAGAAACCCATTTTCCCTCTCTGAAACACTTCTCTTTCTCATCGTGATCTCTTCATCTCTTTGCTGCATACTATGTAGTTTCTTCAGTTCTACTTTCCATTTTACCAATTCCCTCTTTGGCTATGTCTAATTTGCTGTTTAACCTGTCCATCAAGTTTTTTTTTATGTCAGTGACTATTTCATTTCTAGACTACCTACTTTTTTCAAATCTTTCTGGGTGTGTTTTTTTTAAGTGACTAAATGTCTTCTCATGTTTTTAATTCTCCTTTGCCTGATTATCATTTAAAGTATGTTTTATAATTTCTATCACATCGTTCTAATACTGGAAATCCTTAGGGGAAAAATAATCTTGCTGTTTGTTGACTCTGTTATCTAGCTCATGGTGGATTATTTCTTCATATGATTTATAATTTTAGATTCTGGCTCATGTTCATCAGGATTTTATTTGTGGAAATCCTGTTAGGCCTAAGTCGAAAGCATATCCCTCCAGAGAGGTTTGAGGATTGACTTCAGGTTTGCTTCTGCCAGACTCTCCAATGCTATTCCTTGCTCAGCACCTATGTTACTTGGCTTTTTAGTTCAGAGCATGTAGGTATTATAAATCAAATTCTAAACATGTTCAAAGGTAGGTTCATGTTTACTAATTCTCAAAGTTACTATAAATCTTTCAGTTCTCAGATTATACAGATCCCATTTTTTGTCACCTCCATATAAGAATATATTCTTTCCCAATCACCCTTTTACCAAATGGATGGCCTGTCAAGGGTCCTGACTTTCTGCTGGGGATGACTCCGTTCCAACTCCCAGCCTAAAATAGTCCCAAGACCTCAGCTCCTTTCTCTGTGTGGGCTTTAAAACTCAAGCCACTAAGTTGCCGAAGCAAGCACCACCGCCCCTTCCCTATCTCGAGACTTCTACACTATCAGCTTGTATGCTTACCCTCTGGTTCTCAATGTCCTCTGCATTTTTGTCTCCTTTCATTTTTATAAAATTAGCTCTATTTTAAAAATCATGTTTATTTCATCCAGCATTTCTGGTGTTTAAATGGGGCAGTTTTCAGGTTATCTAGGATGCCAGATTGGCAGAAAGAGAAGTCTCCAAGTCCCTTATGTTTCCATGCCCTTTCTTTTTATTAAATATAGAGAAGGCTTGATTAGATACTGCTATTGAACAGTTTCCGATAGTTTCTCATTATCTATGAAGTAGGTGGGAACACCCTAGATTGAAGCTTTCTGTAAGTAACATTCATTTCAAGTTGAAAAATGAGAAAGGGTGATGACAGTAGGATGTGGGAGGCCCCTAAAGTTATGATCGATTATGAGGGGATAATAATGTATAGTGAATATTCAAATCCAAGAATATGTTGAATTCAAATTGGTGGAAGTTCCCCTGTCATTAATACCAATACTGGACAACTTAATAAATTCAAACTCATTATGGTTCCTCCTTTGGAAAATGCACTAATTTAAATAAATCAAGCATAAAGAAAATGACTTTTAAATACAGAGCATCTTTTCATTCTATTTGGTGCTGTGTCCTACAGATCTTTTTTTTTTTAAGTAAAAAGAAGGAAAAGGTTATTTTTCAGGAAGGATTTGAAAAAAGACAAAATGCTGATTATTTTGGTAGTTAGGAAACATATCATTCCAGACAGAGTAATGGTTTATAATCAGAAAGACTAAAGAGAGGATTATCACGGAACACTTAACATGGCAGAGTGGCCACAAAATGGAAAGAAATGAGACAACTATGTTTTAAATAGAATTAAAGCCTTGGTATAAAATTAGATTTTTATGAGGAAAATAAAGGGCTTACAGAAGTGAACAACATGAATAAAGGAGCATTCTGAACATTCAAGAAAACAGCAGAAACAGAGACCCCATTGAAAATAAACTTGGAAATTGGAAAGTAAGATTTGCACATTGTTCGTAAGGACAGAAATGCCTCCTGCTTTTCCATTAGCATCTACCAGCTCCAACAAGGCTGCTATATGCACTGGGCAAGCAGTAGTTTTCCACTTCGCCAGTGGTGGGGCAGGGGATCTAAAGCTAATGCAATAGAGAAAGCATTATTAAGGCAAGATGACAAAAGATGAGATTACAATCTCAGAGGCCGAGAACCCAGCACTGGGGAGACAGATAAATGATGAGAATTAAGGAGCTCTTCACAGGCTTTTACAAATGACTGCCTAATTTTTTTCTACTTTGGGTATAAAATAATATGTAGTGATGGCTAGCCCATTAATCATGGGTAAACTTGAGAAGGACTTTAAGAGGTCATTTAGACTATTATCTCATTTCAATCAAAATACCTCTTCTCTTGTCCAGCCGGCATGGCTCAGTGGTTGAGCATCAACTTATGAACCAAGAAGTCATGGTTTGGATTCCTGGTCAGGGCACATGCCCGGGTTGAGGGCTCAATCCCCAGTCAGGGCATGTAGGAGACAGCCGATCAATGGTTCTCTCTTATCAATACGTTTCTATCTCTCTTTCCTTATCCCTTCCTCTCTGAAATCAATAAAAATATTTTTTTAAATAGCTCTTCTCTTCTAAACTATATGATTCTCAATCCTCCAAACTTGCATATTTAAGACATTTTATGTACATACTAGAGGCCCGGTGCACGGATTCATGCACTGGTGGGGTCCCTCGGCCTGGCCTTCAGGGATTTAGCCAAAACCAGCTCTCTGACATCCCCTGAGGGGTCCCGGATTCCAAGAGGGTGGTTCTTGGGTGACGCACTCTGGAATCAGGCTCCCTCCTCCCTGGTTCCAGGTGCATCACCTGAGAACCGCAGTTGCCAAGTCACCACAGCTTGGCAGCTCCTGCATTGAGCATCTGCCCCCTGGTGGTCATTGTGCATCATAGCTACCGGTTGGACAGTCGAACAGTCAGACAGTCACTTAGGCTTTTATATATGTAGATGTAAAGTGTTTCTTTCCAATGATATTTATTAGACCTCAGTATAATTACCCATTTTAAAACTATATTGAAGCAATTAGCTTAACGGGGATTTGACACAACTATGCACACTTACCTTAGTGAAAGCTCGGTAACATAAGCCACACACCTCCACCAGGTAGGCCAGAGTGAAGACAGCATTCTGAATTACAAAGCTGAGCAGTTTTGAAAACGGTTCCAACAAACTCTGCAATGAGATTGGGGCCAAATAAAATCCATTGCTGACTCTTTCATTTTAAAACGTATTAAAGTCTTATGACACTTTAATGGGATCACTCTTTTCTTTTTCTTTAAAATCTGTTGCCAGGTGGCTACTGTACCAACGCTGTTGGTCTAACAAGAACAGAACTATACCTTCAATCAATGGCTTGAAGAGCATGGCTTAATCATTTTATTGCTTTAAGAAAGCATTTTTTTTCAGACGGCATCATTTTTAAACCCACCGAACTCCAATGCTATCCTCTTGTGCACCCCCAGCTGCCGAGACTCGGAGAGGTTTGCTTAGATCTCCCACTCTATTTCTCAGAACCCCTAGGGCTCTATGGGTTCATCAGATCCAGCTCCTCTCAAAGTTTGTCACCTCAGTTAGATAGCACAAGCCAACCCTGGCCTGTGAGCACCAAAGCACGATTAGCTTAGAGACAGTTCATCATAACCCAGCTTCCTGCCAAGGTTAGCATCAAAAAGGCATCGCCAGTTTTGCTTTCCCCATCTGAAACCCACCCATAAAGGGTCGGTTTTAATCCATATGCTTTCTGAAGCCATTTAGAAACATTTATGGAGCACCAACTAAGTATCAGGCAGAGTTAGATGTTTTCATATAGTTTCTCTTATTCAAATTCCTTAGAACAATCCTGGGGAGACAGTATGCTACAACAGGTAAGGACACAGGTCTAGAGTTTCACACACGTGTTTTCAAACTCTAGCTCTCTGTGACCTTGGATAGGTGACTGAATCTCTCTGGACTTGGTTCTCTCCTCTGCAAAGGACGGATAACAATGCCCTCCACGTCACTGCGTTGTTGTGAGAATTAAAGGGGATAAGCCCTCCATCACTATTAGCTGTGATCTGCTTCGTAACTCTGAAGCTTCAGCACCCCTATGCTGCAGCTGAGGCAGTTAAGCAGGAAGTAACTTGCTCAAAGCCATGCAGATATCGAATGGGATTCAAAACCAAACTCCAGGGCAATTTCCAGAGGCAGATTGCTCTGTGGGGAAGGCAGGATCATTTAGATTGGGCTCCAAAAGACTCCCGTGCCATTATTCCCACTACCTCGGAACCTCTACAGTCCTAACTGTCTGGATTATGAAAGTAATGCCTGCTCGCTCCATGTGTAAATGCAGGATCTGTAGAAAGTATAGATGAGGAAATAGAAGTCATCCATAATCCTACCACCCAGTGATAACATTTTGTTATATTTCCCTTCTTTGTGGCACACAAGTTTATAAGTTGAAATCTTACACATATACAATCCTACGTTAATATAATAATAAAAGTAATGTCTAATGCTACTTAATTCTTCATAATCATCCATTTCAATGACCACAAAGTCCGTTTCATGATAACATCCCAATAAATAGATTTTTGCACAATATTTGCATTTTCTTCTTATTCCTTAGAATAGAGTCCCAGAAAATAAATGACTAAATCAAAGGATATGGTCATTTTAAGATCCTTTTTTCCTTATTGATATAAAAATGAATTCATTACATGTGAGTTGCCCCTGAGGGTAGGAATTATATCTTTAATTTGTTTGTATTCCCCACATAAACCCATGTAGTACTTGCCACATAAAATAAATCTTAAAAAGAAACGCTTTGAAGTAGTACTGCTGATTCAGCATTCTTTGCTCTGTATAAATGTTGCCTTGGATGATGGATGAATGGGGACAGGAATATGTCTCTGTTGATATATAACGCATCCCTGCTTGCCAAGAAATAAAGAAACCTCAATTCAAACCTACATAGAAATTTGCTCTTTCATCCAGCAAAGCAGCATGGCCATGGGGCGATATGGTGCAACAGAAAAATCAAGGAACTTGAAAGCAAAGGACCTAAGTTCCACTAACCAGCTCTGTAACCTTGGCCAAGACTTCATCTCTCTGAGCCTTTCCCTTAACTGTTAACGAACAGATTAGACCAAATGATCTCTTTGCAGCTTTCCAGCATCAACCATGAGTCTGTGAAAGCACATTCAAGGTAAACATTATGGGAAATGTGCCTTCTTGGTACATTAACTAATAGTCACAAGCCACTGCAGTACCAACTACTGCACCATTGCATATAACGCAGCCCAGAAAGGAAGCCAGGAACGCAAAGGTGAACGGGATGCAGTGCTGGAATTCATGAAGCTCAGTCTCACTGGGGAGACGTCGGTACAATATAAGAGCTAATTCAGAGAGCTCTATCACGTACCGTGGGATATGATATAGGAGGAAGTTGCTACAGAGAATGTGAGCGTTTTTCATTGAAATTCAAATTCTCATTATGAAGATTGAGAAGTTCGCCTCACTGACAAGGATATACAGCATTTCAGGTAAAGGAAATGGCCTAAGCAAAGGCAAGGAAGTATGAAATTAAATAAGACTATAAATGCAAAGCCATTAGCACAATGCCTGCCATCTGGTACGTGCTCGGAAACAGTGGTTGTTGTTTTGATGATGATGATGATTCTGAAAGTAGGCAGGAGGCATGGGGGATGGGACAGGTAGCCGGAGACTAAATTGGAAAGGTGGGCTGGCAAGTTAATGAAGTACCTTCTTCTTATGCCACATTAAGGCATTTTGGACATTACCCTAAAAGAAATGAGAAAGTATCAAAGATTTTAAAGCGAGGAATTAATGTGATGAGATCTGTGTTTAGAAGGATCACCTTGTTCATCGTATGGAGGACAGACTGATGGACATGGCCCCAAACTGAGAGGACCAATGATTAAAAATGATGCTGTGATATAGTTGAGTTCTTCACACTGGACACTTTGAAGGAGACTGCAAGTGAAGCGCTCAGCACGCAGTGACTGCTCCTTCAGCACTGCCCATGCTTGCTTTGCAGGCGAAAACATAACTAAATTCCAACTGGTTTTGTTTGTCTGAAACATACATACCCTTGTGGCATTGGTAGAGGGGATCTTCAAGAGACAAATCATAATTCTCAAACTGGAATCTAAAGAACACTGTGAACAAATAGCAAAAAAGTAAAAGTCGGTACCCTTCTTCATATATCTTTGCTTCATATATTTCCTATAAGCATTTACGTTAGGAAACAAAATCTGAGATATAGCTGCCTCCTTATCGTTTTCCATGCCATATATTCATGTTGATAAACATCATTCTCAGGTTTTAAAAAAATGTATTAAACAATGTTAAACAGTTAAATAATTAAACATAGTTTACAAACTATTTCTCAAAGATATATCCCTAAAATAAAGTCAGATAGCATTAAAGAGTTGGACAAACAGACAGACGGATGGACGGGTGGATGGATGGATTAACATAGGTGAATAGGTAGATATTAAATGTGCCCACATCTACACTAATTTGTTAAAGGCCATGTTGAAAAGAAACTTAGATCAGTTTAAAACCATTAGACTTATTAATCCAAATAAAAGCCAGTTTCATCTGCCCTTCCTCTGCTACCAAAAGACACGACAAAACCCTGGGGAAAATCAATGTGTCTCTCTCATATCGATGTTTCTCTCTCTCTTTCTCTCTCTCCTTCTCTCCCTCCCTCCCTTCCACTCTCTCTAAAAATCAACGGAAAAAATATTCTCCAGTCAGGATTAACAACAACAACAACAAAAGCAGAAGATAATCAGAGAAAAGGCCCAGATCTGATCTAGCAGGGCAGTTTTCACACATGTTCTGAAGTTCCGAAAGTATTTCACAAGTATTTCCCAAGGGAAACGTCGGTCTATTTAATCTGCTCAATATCCATCGGAGTGGATGTGACATTTACATTACTTTGAACCAGGGGCTGAAAACTGGCTGCGCATCAGGTCCCTAGAGCGTTTTTAAAATCAGGAAATAACATTTTGGAAAACATGGGAAGATCAACAGCATGAGGCCTGCATTCCCACAGAACAGTTGGCTGGAGAGGAGCAGCAGCTGACCCTGTGGAAGGCACTGGTGCTCTCCAGTTTGCAAGGGTCTGGACTCTTCTTATTCCTTATCTCATTTCACTCCTATGGGCAGTCAGGGTGGTCCCTGTGGACAGGACTGAAGGTCACAATTTAGACTTGCCAGTTGTTTGCAACTGGCAATACGTCCAACTGGTCAGTGTTCAAGTTTAATTTTTTTTCTTTTTGTTAATTTTCACCCAAGAATATTTTTCCCATTGATTTTTTTATATAGAGAGTGGAAGGGAGGGAGGGAGGGAGGGAGGGAGGGAGAGAGAGAGGGAGAGAGAGAGAGAGAGAGAGAGAGAGAGACAGACAGACAAACCGCAACTCAGGTACATGCCCTTGACCAGGAATCAAACCTAAGACCCTTCGGTCTATAGGCCAATGCTCTAACCACTGAGGATACTGGCCAGGGACCAAGTTTAATATTTTTTAAAAAAATATATTTTATTGATTTTTTACAGAGAGGAAGGGAGAGGGATAGAGAGTTAGAAACATCGATGAGAGAGAAACATCGATCAGCTGCCTCCTGCACACTCCCTACTGGGGATGTGCCCGCAACCAAGGTACATGCCCTTCACTGGAATCGAACCTGGGACCCTTGAGTCCGCAGGCCAACGCTCTATCCACTGAGCCAAACCAGTTAGGGCCCAAGTTTAATATTTTGACTACAGCATCAGCCTATCAGCATTTGAATTTACCAGGCTAGCCCCACCCCTCCTCTTAAGCAACAGATGGCTCTGGATGGCTCTCTGGTCCCAGGGAGGTTCCATGTGGCCAACTTAAAGCGTGTGTACTTGATTTCCTACATGTTCATGCGCAGTAGCTATATATGTACATGGTTTCAAAGTACTAATCCTTTTGCTTGGATTTATTCAGCTAGTCCAGACTTGTGGGTAGACAAGAATCAAAAGATGTGAGAGAGAGTAAAGATCTCAGCGTTCCTGCTTCTCACGTAATTTCAAACTCAAAGAAAGCAGCACCAACCTAAGGGTCCCTGGATTATCGACCTTACAGAACCTATGTGGGGGGTCACATTTCCCAAATCTGCCAATTTGGAAAAAGGTATTATCAGAGGTGATTGGTCTTTATGAAACATTTTACATACATGTGATACTCAATTTAGAAGAGGAGCTGCTAACATGTAACTTCACCTGTCAGATTAACAAGTGATTCATTAACAAGTTGAAAACTTCTAGCTGTGATCTGCATAGAGCAAATGCGGTTCATAGACATAGCAATGGTCACCACCAACACCTCTTCCTCGCAGCTGCAGAGCCCTGAATGCTTCGAGTCACCCCTGCTTTAGGACTCTAGAAGTCTGTTCGTGGAAAGGACACTGGACTGGGCGTCAGGGAGTGCTAATCCTCACGCTGCCACTGCTTCTCTGAATATGCAGTCCCCATCTGGAAAATGGGGACATTGGGAAGGATGGCTTTCATAGGTCCCTTCCAGCTTCAACAGCATAGGATTCTGTTTTCACGTTTAGTGGGCTCATGTTGAAAATGTTTCTTAGGCTATCAGATTTCCAGCGAGGCCCGTGTGTGTGTATTCTTGGAGGGTGGGCTGGAGAGAGGAGGGTGTAAAGCCATCAAGAATATCACCTTGGTCTTACAAGTACAGTATTCACCAATACATAGCAATCACTTCCATTTAGATAATTCTCTAAAGTCGAAGCTTTACATTATATGTCTGGTCTCCTTTTAGAGAAAACTGCTTACTCATTTACCTAAGTATTTACTTAATATCCACTTGACAATTTTTTCTATAAACTGGAAACATGAAATCACTAAGTCAAAATGCTCACTGCATATAGCGGTCATTCAGAGAGAACAACCTAAATAATCTTCTCCACTCCAGGGCTAACAGAGATTCCAGACAGCCCTTTATGAAACAAGATGGATGATCTGCAAACAGAAACAAGTAATTTAAAATGAAATCCTGGGCTCAGCTTACCTTCAGAGGCAAAACACCAGGCAGCTTGACAAAAAATGTCTGAAACTGGTTGCTGATTGTGGTCCAGAGGCTACTAGGAGAATCCATGGGCAAAGCTTCCATGAAGGTAGCAATGTTCTCCAAACAGTGTATCATAGCACCCCCTGCTGGTAAATTCTTTTTGTTATTTAGACCCTAAAAACAAAAGCATAGGCGATCAACTGCTGAAACAGCATGGGAATTTGTGTAGCTACTTGGTAAAGATAAATTTTTAAAAATCACATATTCAGGCTATAATTGTGTTGTGTGCCTACTGTATACGGTAAGCATTGCAATTGGCAGGAGTACAGAGAAAAATCAACACAGTCGGACAAATGTAGGAGGAAAAATTGTGATCATTGACTCAGTGTGAAAAGGTGAAATGTAAGTAAGAAAAACATCGTTTAAACATCTACAATTGGCATGGTTAGATGCTAAAGAGATACAATGAATGATGCTTGCGGGAAACTCTATTGGCCAGAGACTAAGAGTAATGACCAGCAGCAAAGTCCCTATGGCAACCTGCCAACACTCCACGCTAATTGAGAGAGCTAATAAGCAGAGGACCTGAGACATGAATCCAAGTCTCGCAATGCAAAGACTGAGTGGAGCTGAGAATTGACTTCAAGTCTCATGACAGTGATACATCAGATAAGCAGAACTTGAATCCAAATCTCGTGATACATTGAATAAGTGAAACTGACACTTGAATCCAAGTCTCATGACACAGCGCACACTGCTCTACCCACCGCACCTTAGAAAGGTAGGAAGTTCTCAGAGGTGAGTTCTCAATGGTCCACCCTTTAGTTGAGGGTGTCAAGATGCTTTAAGTAAACAGTAAATTCATTCAAAACTGCACTGTCTAACTGACACTTGCCTAGGCATTGGCAATTTTTACATTAATTTTTAAACTTTAAATTACTTTTAATTTTAAATTAAAATTGTTTACTTTAAATTTTAAATTAGATGACTTTCTTCCTCAGCAGGGATTTCAGTGGGAGCTTAGAGTGTCATCAAAGCAGACCTACCTCCAGGAGCTGACTGAGAGCAGCAATAGAGCTCAGCTCATTGAAGTCCATCAGAGACGTGGCTAAGGTCCGTAAAAAAGTCCCATCTGGAAAGTGAACAGTCAGATTTAGTAAGGTTCCGGTTTCCGGCGACCAGCCACATCAATGGAGCCTGCACTCCCCACGGATGAATTACCTTTGATAGTGCTCTGGAACAGCTGCGGGAAGATGCCGTTGGGGGCCAGCTGATGGAAGATGCAGCGCAGAAACTGCTTGGCCACGCCCGCTGCATTGCCCGGAACCATCATGCTGGGGGTGAGCAGGGAAAGGAAAGACAAGGAATCGTGGGATAAAACCGAATGAGGTTAGGTATTTATTTTCTTACTTATTTAGAGTTCAGGCATTTACATGTACCAACCCATGGATGGAATGCCTTATTGTCATTTTCATCCGTGAGATGAAATAGTCTAATCACATAGAATCCTGCTGATAAGTTTTTAGAAAGAGAGAACCAGGAAGTGCCAGGGTGGCCGCAGGTTAATTCCAGCCACCCCCGTGTACAGATGAGGGTTTTGAGACCCAGAGATGAAAGGTGACCTTCAAAGACCACAAAGACTTGTGGTCTTTGAAGGTCAAGTGAACTACCATATAAACTACCATATCCTCTAGAGACTGGCAGAGTCAGGACTAGAACGCAGGATGAGGATTATCAGTAAGATCCTCCCAGAAAGTGTCACTGGCTACCAGAGAGAGCTTCTCTGAGAAAAAATACAGGGAGGGGGGTGTTCATTCCTAGCGGGAAAGCTGGGAAATTTTGGGGGGGACAGGGGCTCTGGGTTGGTACTTGTACAATGGATAGGACTTTGATGTGTGCGGTTTCCCCCTGTACCCTCTGTACCATCTCTGCATGTCAAAAGAGGGAGCCACGGTGACTATGTGGCCCTGGCCCTCAGATTAAAGCATTAGAAAGGATAGTCCCAGAGTGATTAGGGGGTGAGTTACCAGAAGAAAGAGGAAACCAGCTCTGAAAAAGAAACTAACTACTGATACATGTAAAAACATAGATGAATCTCAAAAGCATTATGCTAAGGAGTTAGACACAAAAGAGTAATTCCATTTATATGAAGCTGTATGATGGGAAAAATTCATGATGGTGTTTGCCTCTCGGGGGGTGGAGATTAGGAAGATGCATGAGGGAACTCTCTGAGGGTGATGGTAATGTTCTATTTTGACAGAGGTTTGGGTTATGCAGGTGTATGCATTTGTCAAAACTCGGTTAATGTATACTTATGATATGTGCACATTCTTGTATGTAAATTTTGCATTAGAAAAAAACATAAACAAAAATCAAACTTTATTAATGATAACTGCTGAAGAATTAGCATGCTGATGTCTGAAAATTACTTTGAAATGCATTCAAAAATAAAATGGATGATGACTGGATACATGGTTGGGTGTGTGATAAAGCTAAGTCATATCACTCCCCACTCTCTGCTTCACTCGGTACAAGTCGGACTTCTTACAATGGCCTCCGGGCTCTTCCTGGCCTGGCCTCCCATTCCCCCTGCCGTCTCATCCCCTACCCCTCCTTCCATGCTCATTCTGCTCCAGCCTACATTAGTCTTGTTCCCCAAATACACCAGGTCCTCTCCTGACTTACGGTCTTTGCTGCTTCCTCTGCCTGGAAGATTCTTTCTATTAATCGCTGCATGTATGCACCTCCCCTTTTTCAGGTTTTGTTCAAAGGCCACTTCCTCAGAGGCTGCCCTGACTATTATATCTAAACACTACCCTCAGTAGCGCTCTCTCTCCTGGACTTACTATTTTTCATAGCATTTAGCACTAACTGATATTAAATTACATACCAGCTTCCTCATTAATTTGCTTGTCTGCCTCTCCAACTAGAATATAAGTTCTATGAGAGCCAGGATGTGCTGTTTTGTTAACTACCATATCCTCAGTTCCTAGTCGTCACTCCATAATGCTTGTTGAATAAATGGATGTCACACATGTCTCACTACACTTTTTGTTCATAGCACTCAGTCCTGTTTACAATTATAAACTCGTGCAGATATTTTGTTCATGTTTGCCTCCCAGACAGTCTGTGAGCCCTACAAGGTCAGGATCATGTCCGTTTTGCCCCGAGTTGAAATCTAGCATCTAGCACAATGCCTGGTACAGAGTGGGCTCAAAAATACTTACTGACTGAAATGAGTGAACGCATGAAGGAATGAACGAAGGTGTGAAGAGAAAATGGACACGTGCTCTGGGGAACAGCAACTGAACTAACAATATTCCTTCCACGGTACACACTCTGCTGTTTTAGAAACAGGATGGACAAGCACAAAAGACAAAAGGAAGTGAGATTTGGGCTCACTTTAGGACCTTACCTTTCTGCTTGATTAGAAAAAGTAGTGCTGGATGCCAATCTAGGAAGCAAGTAAACAGAGTCCATGAGTACCTGAGGCCTTCATGAGGAAGTGCATAGTACTGCGGTAGGACCGTGTGGATCTGGTCTAGACAGCGAGACATGTGAACCCATTGACAATTCCCTTGACCAGGGACAGAGGGCCCACACAGCGGTCAGGCTACAGGGTTCAACTTAACCTTGTTCCTGAGAGCTGATTTCTGCATGAAATCAGATATTCCCACGGAAATGCATACAGTTAAGTTGGTTTAATATCGCCCAGCCAATCTGCAAAATGGCCTCTACAGCCAGGCCAGAGAGGTGTCAGGATAGCATTTGGCCCACCCCACCCCATATTAACTCAAAATGTATTTCTTCGTATACAACCTCTGAACCCTAACAAACAAATCGCAGATTGTAAACGCCTCTCTAAGATAGTAAAATGAGTAACAGGGGTATCTGTCAGCTATTTCTTAAGTTGAAAGGACAAACTGAAAAATGTATTAGGATAAGTAATCATTATATAACATGAAGTTTTTGAAAAGTATAACTATATGGTTCTGTACACGTGGAAACAATCTATAGGTACAGAAGGAGAATATACTAAATTGGTAGGTATAGAAAAACATGCCATGATCAGTAAGATATTAAAGAAACAGCCTAGCTGGTGTGGCTCAGTAGCTGAACATTGACCTGTGAACCAGGAGGTCATCGTTTGATTCCTGGTCAGGGCACATGCGTAGGGTGTGGACTCAATCCCCAGTAGTGGGTGTGCAGGAGACAGCTGATCAACAATTCTCTCTCATTGATGTTTCTATCTCTCTCTCCCTTTCCCTTCCTCTCTGAAATAAATAAAAAATAAATAAAAACAAACAAATAAAGAAAATACTACAAATTTATTTGCTTAAGACCACAAGAGAGTGATCTGAGCCAAGAACACATCTGGAGAGAAATAGAGGGTCCAGCAACCTGTAACACCAGACACTATTCCCAGTTGCTTTGGTCATGGGCCTTCTCATGCTAATGATACTACAGTGAAAAGATAAATATCGGCAAGTGAAATCAACAGTAATTAATGATGCAGTAAATGTGACCTTGAAGGCTGTACCTAGAAAAAGGGGTGGGTAATTTTTTATTTTATTTTTTACATTTTTTTAATCCTCACCTGAGGATATGTTTTATTGATTTTAGGGAGAGTGAGAGAGAAACATCAATTGGTTGTCTCCATACACACACGACCAGGGATCAAACCCGCAACCTGGGTATGTACCCCTGACCAAGAATCAAACCTACCACCTTTTGATGTACAGGGCGATGCTCCAACCAACTGAGCCACATCGGCCAGGGCAGAGTGGGTAAATTTTAAAGGGGATGTAAATAGGGAGCAAAATACAAAATCATTTGGAAAGGCTTGGGTGATAAATGAAAGGGTTGTGCTGAACTCACATACTCGTAGAAGGCCCTGGAAATAGTTCCTGTGGGACTAGAATAAATAAACCACTGTTCGTGCATGCACATGACCTCCTGTGGAAGAGAGGCATTCAAGGAAGCCCTGAATCAGGTGATTGCTGAATCTGTTGTATTGGCAGGTTTGCTGAATCAGCTGAGGTTAAGAATTCTGGAAACTTGCTTTAAATCAGGGGTAGAGAACATCCAGCCCATGGGCCGTATCATTTGGTCTGGCCCTGCCAAGGCAACAGCAGGCAGGACTCGAAATTCAATAAATCAAGGAGCTTTTTTCATAGCAACATCATTTTTAAGTTGATAATTCTGTATGGCCTGTGAATGGTGTTGTAAATATCCAAATGGCCCTTGGCAGAAAAAGGTTCCCCACCCCTGATTTAAATGCTCTCTCCCAGTCTCCCCAAAAGAGGTAGAGATTTAAATATATGTATGTATGTATGTGTGTTTTTATTTTGTATTTTATATATATATATATACTTATATATATATATATATATTTATGTGTGTGTGTGTGTCTGCTGTTTTTCTTTTACTTTTCTTTAAAGCTTGTGTTTCCATCTTAACAGCTGGCCATGCTTGAACCAGGTTTATTCTCTCTTAATGTAAAATCAAAAAATAAAACCCCTCTATATCAATTACTACTTAGATCAGCTACTCCAAGGAGATGGTAACAGACCAGACCAGAGCAATAATCCTACCTGTTGTAACACGGCGAAGTATTCGAGTAGAAATTGTGACCTGACATTAATAAAAACTCTCATTCCACAGTATTGTTGATAGTTGGTATAAAATTTATTCCATGATTATTATGATGAGGTTAAAATCAAGGGTTTAAATGAAATAATTCATTTTTTCTTATCTCCCCACCTCCCATGTTCATGGCTTACTTTTCATATTGGCTATTTGTAAGTGTGAAAGGTAGAAGAGTTACACCATCTCTGACTTGTATATACTCCTAAGGATACCACAGAGAAACTGGGGGAAGGGAGATAAAGTAGTCATATAGTTTTAGGGCCAAGGGGTTTTTCATGCTTTCCTGTTCGTTTTTAACTTGAAATTATAATTTCTTCATTAAAAAAAATTAAATTTTAGCTCCATTAAGATTCATGCTCTTTCCCTCCCTGTAATACCAGGAATTCGCAGAATCCAGTGTTTCCCCTACCTCCTCCACAGAGAACTTCCCTAAGAAATCACTTCCACCCTAAACTTCTATAGCACTTACCACACATACCCCTCATTACAGCTCTTAATCATGTCCTATCTTGTCTGGCTACCCAGCTGGTCCACACATCGCCATCCTCTTCAACAACTAAGCCACAAAGCACTTGAGAGCAACAGCTCGGTCTAATGCCCACAGCCTACAGTGCCAGGCTTCGTGCCCATGCAGACTGGAAATGGAATACATTCCAGTGGAATTTCAGTCCAACCTCTGTAAGTCGTTCGTGCTAGGGCTACAATTCGTTACTGGAACTGAACCTCCCTTATATTCATAAAATACTTCACTTTTCTTCTCAGGTCCTATCTACTAAATGGAAGCTTCTGAACATGAAACTTTTCAAAGCAGCGCACTCTAATCTTCCCTCGGTCGGGCTGAAGGAAGGCCCTGCTCCCAAGGTGTGTGCATCCTTCCTTGTTCAGAGTCAGAACTGTGACACTGCCACACTCCCCTCGGCTCTACCCCCCACATGCCAACGCCCCAACTGCATTATTAAGTGAGCCACCCCAAGATTACAAAATGCCCAGAGAACCCTCTTAAAACTGGCCAAGGGAGATGAACAAGAATAACATCTCAAACCTATCAAGCGGTTACTCTGAACTCACACAGTTCTGAGCACTGTTACCTCCAGTAGCTCACAAAGAAACAGACAACAAGCAACAGTTTTCTTGGTGTGTTTTCCTCTGGCTTCACTCTGACATTGGGACTCGTGACCCTACACAGCTGGGAAATTCACCAAAAGTTGGGTTCGTTCCGTTTTTTTTAATTGGTCTGAGTGGATCCCACCAATACCAAGCATCGATAAGATTACTAAATGTTTCACTTTTGAACTGGCAGCTTCTATCTCAATATATGAATTGAATGAGGCTCCTTCCCACCAAGCACCACGGGGGCCGCGCTCACCTCCCCACGGACTGCATGATGTCCAGCAGCAGCGGGGCCGCCAGGTCCGGGCTCAGGTGAATGAACGTGGAGAGGACCACGATGGCCAGCCCGAGGGTCTCCTCGTCGTATTCCTCAAGGATGGCCCCACAGTCATGGCATCTGCAAGGGAAACAGAGAAGTGCCTTCCATGAAAGCCAACAGTGGTTTCGGCAGAGAACAAATCCCATACAGCCCTTCCTGGTGAAATTCCCCAAAGGAGGTCAGGGTCTCACTCTAACAATAAATAGGAGACCCCGTGCCACCCTCACCATAGACACAGAAGCAGCCGGCACGCATGGCAGAGACCAGGAGGGTTGCTTTGACCACCGAAACTTCCTTTCAGCTCACAAACATCTGGCCTACACATGAACTGACTCCTACAACAAGCGCCTATTGGACTAAGTCTACAGCTCCTAGCTGAGGGATTTCATGCGTGTGAAGGTACGGCTAGGGAGAGTCAGAAACTAGATATTTTTCACTTGCTGAAATGAAAAATGTCTAGACACAAATGGAAGCTTTCCTAAGCTTTTACATTTAAAAATGTCCTATTTTGGGGTCAATAGAACACTCTAGAAAGCCTGGGAGCCTGGAGAGCAGGCTCTTCTACCTCTCAGGTCAGTTTTATGAAGTCACCGCACCTACAGAGTGTTATATGTAAAAACACAATGGCACAGGGGGAGGGATTGAGCAAAAAAGGGGGAAAAGAGAGAGACTTGCTCTTAACTGACTTACGACTTATTGCTCTTCGTCTTACCTAATGCAGGCTCAGTTTAATTCAGTTTAATTCATCTCAACAAAGCCAACGCTCTTATTTTCAGCCACAGCTGGGAGCTCTATAATGTGAAGGGAAAGCCTACTGGGAAGAGCAAGGGAACCCGAGCTATGATCGCTACCGTGACCCTTCCATCCAAAAACTTTCTAAAGAATAGAATAGAATAGAATAGAATAGAATAGAATAGAATAGAATAGAATAGAATAGAATAGAATAGAAATATTTCCTAAAAATTGACTTTTTAAAAAGATAGGATTCACATTTGTAGCCAAAAGGATAAATGGAATGTAGACACAGGCGAGCAGGAAGGCAACTAGGAGAGACTGGACTTGGAGGATAACACAAAGGAGGAACTACACCAAAGCAGAAGCCAGGAGGAGTCCTCCACAAGCAGCGAGGTGCCCCACATGTGGACACGCCTAGGAGCTGTTCAACACAGGCGCCATTCCTCTTCAGTGATGCCCGTCAGCTGGGGCCAGCTACTTGGATCTTTTCACCAGCCCCTTCCACCCCTCCCTCCTCTCCTTCTGCCACAAGCCTACCCCATTTGTTACCTGGGTCACTTTTACCAGGAAGTCTCCTTGTTCCAATGAGATCTCTCCAAACCTAAAACCCTGTAAGTCTTATTCTTTATCATAGGCACTGAATAAGCATTTATGTGCCAGGCAATGTGTAGGGAACTTAGCGAATAAAATACAGAAGATAGTGACCCAGTCCCGCATTGGCCAGTGTGTTCAGTAGTTAGAGCATCATCCCATAAACCAAAGGGTCTCAGGTTCAATTCCCAGTCAAGGGCATGTACCTGGGTTGCAGGTTCAATCCCTGGCCCTGGTCAAGGTACATGTGGGAGGCAACCAAAGGATGTGTCTCTCTAACATCAGTGTTTCTTTTTCTCCTTCTTTCTCTCTCTCCCTCTCACTCCCTCCTTTCCACTCTCTCTAAAAACCAATGGGGAAAAATGTCCTCTGGTGAGGATTAACACACACAAAAAGAAAGTGTCCCAGACCCTAGGGAACTCACAATATATGACAAAACATGTATGTGCTAACGACTAAACAATTAAAATACCCTGTGATAAGTGGTAAAATAGATAGATGCATCAAATACTATGGAAATTTGGAGAATGGCATGACTTATTCGACCTTATGGAATCAGGGAATCCGCCTTAAACTAGGTTTTGAAGCATGAATAGGAGTTCACCAGGCAGAGATAATACAAAGAGAAGGGCACCAATGAAATCACAGAGGAGAGCACACACCAGGCATGCTCTGGAGACGATGAAGGGGTTTGACAAAGAGTTCCCTGTGAGGAGTGGCAGAGCCATACCTTCACAATCAAATGGGCCTTTTGTAAGTGAAGGCATTTGGAGTTTATCCTATAAGAAATCTGGGGATATTGAAGGCTGACAAACCAGGACATAACCAGTTTGAGATTCAGAGAACAGATCCTGCTGGTAGAATGGGAATAAGGATCAAGTCTCCAACTTATCCCAAAATAGCAATTTGAAGCTTCTGGTTGAGGGCTTTTATTTGTGTGAAATTATTGTTGGAATCATTGGTAAGTGGATATTATCTGCATTCGTCCAAGTTTTTTAAAATGACTCTGCATAAGTGGAGTCATTTGCTGCCGTGTTTCTAGAATAATAAATGCGTACCAACACTTATGGCTACAGTCACTTGAAGAACAAATTACAGTACGCCTCCTCTGATGCTTTCTCATAATCTCAGGGAGCAAACTCTCAAATTCTGCAAACACCGTGAAGGAAGTGACTGTGTGCGCTTACTTGTCAGTCATCACCGTCGGCTGCTCATCTGTGAATTCCTCGGGTGCTGGCACGAACATGCTGACGATGCTGGGTGCTGACAGCAGGCTGGACTTAGTGGCCCCTGGGCAAGCAGCAGAGACAAATGGTGAGTAAACATCTGTTTCGTGGGGCCAGGAAAAGCCCCGTTCTCCTCTTATAAATCCTCCGAAGATCACATTCCCAGGGAAGTGGCGTGGACAGCCCAACCCCTCAAAAGTAAATGAATTACAGATTGAGATTTGTTTCTGCTCATATGGCTTTAAAAGCCAGATTCCTATCTCTCTCTTTGCTTCTTGACCTTGAAAAAATCAGAAAAAGTTCAGGTGCCAATAAGGGTACTAGGACCAAGATGAAAAAGGGGGGAATCTACTCGACTCCCCTAAATGAGTTATGGCCTTATTTGCTAGGCATAAATGGGAGCTGCCCTTACAACAGTGTTTCTAAAATCACAAATACGTACTAACACTAAAATGTTGTGACTTTGGGAAAGGAATAAGATCCCAGAACTCCACACCCCTAAGTAAGAGGAGATGTTTGAGCTGAGAAATACCCAGATGGTTTTTACTTTGGAAATTAATATGATAAGCCCCAAAGCAAAAGACTTCATTTTTCAAACTGAAACATTTAAAAATGAAATATCAAGTGTTTGGAAAGAATCAGCCAGTGTCTTCAGCCAATCAATACTATACAGTTTAAAATTTTGGGTTCTGATGCCGTCAGAGAAATCTGAGGCAGGAATCTTGGCAACATGGCCTAGTGATGAGTACATCTGGAGTAGGAGACTGCTCTCCGTCAAGAAAGCCAGCAGTGCGGGGCCCGTTTCCGGGAGCGTGGAAACGAGGCACTCCAAGAATCCCAGAGTGACGGTCCAGAGTCATGCTCTGCTCTACGAAACAACCCGAGACTCTGAGTTCTCCAAGCAGGAGAGGAGGCAAGGAAACCCAATGGCCGTGAAAGAATCTGTTTTTCATCAAGGAACTGGCAACGTGGTGCTGAAAAACAAAACATAGCTGTATGATCTTTCCTTAAATCGGGGAAAGATGATGATGCAGAGAACTGGTTTCCAAAGGAACTGACATAAAAATTTTAGAAACCCAGCCAAGTGGGCACGCAGTGTGCGTCAATCTGAGGGAGAAAATGGTATGGAAGACTTTGAAGAGGCACAATGCTGCCGGGCTGGCCAGGCTCCCTTGTCTGATCAAAGGCTCCAAATGTGCTGCTCAGAAGCCCGAGATCTACAGACCCAAAAGGCCAAGGAAAGGATCTGAAATACCTTTATGTTACATTTAAAGAACCCAAATGGGAATCCAAATTTTACCGCTTATTTATCAGCCGTTTCTGAGATGCTGCTCTTTCCTAAGTGCACCCAAGTGTATCAATAACAAAGATCTCCAGTTGTATTCTTAAAGATGTAGTTTGGAATGGAAGCAACAGTATTTATTATCAGCATAAGTGTAAATTGATTAAGAGTAGATAAGGCAAGAACTGGGCCAAGATAAAAGAAGACAAGATTGATTATTAAGTGGTAATGTAAAGAGCATGAAGCGGCTTCAAGAAACCAAAACGTGGAAAGTTTAAACCCAACACTCCACATACTTTTCACATTGGCAGACCATGTCTACCAGATTCCAAAATGCCTGTGCTAAACATGGAAAAATTCAGCCCATTAGATATATGGTGATATATGCACAGTCTCACCAGAAACATAAGAAATTGATTATTTTAAAAGCCTGAGTCAAGGCTTTGAGAAGATCACTGCCTGTTGTTATTATGCAGAAATCACAATTCAAGTCAAGAAAAGGGAGGGAATCAAAATCATTTGGGTGGTTTTAACCGATTATTATCCAGTACAAACACCACGAACAGATATTTTTGACAATAGCAGCGTGAAGTTGTTTTTTCAAAGGACAACGCAGAATGTGTGATGCGATATTCCTGGCAATCACCTATAAAAGCATATCGGTTAGTTACGGGCAATGGTTCCCATAGGGCAACATTAGCTAGTGATGTGAGAGCAAAGAGCAATGTGCCCAGAGAAGGTGGGAAATGCAAAAGGAAGCCATAGGCCTCAGCTACTTTTCATTATAGCTGAGTCACCACTAAGTCTGCAATATTAGAGGCAGTCTCATGATCCCCCGTTGTTGGCAACACTTCTGGTGCCACCACCTATGGTTCCCCTACTAAATACCCAGTGTGCATACCACACGGAACTAGGAACAGAAATAGAAGGTTCTTAGAAACTTTAGAATAAAGAGGGGACCTCCTCCAAAGCCCAACTTCCAAGCTGGAGATTTTGAACCTGGGAGATAAGAGAAAGCATAAAGAGGGGAGAAAACCAAGATGGCGGCATAGGTTAACGCCGGAGTTTGCTGCCTCGAACAACCACTTCAAAAATACAACTAAAAGACGGAACGGACATCATCCAGAACCACAGGAAGGCTGGCTGAATGGAAGTTCTACAACTAGGAGGAACTGAGAATCAGAGGAGGCGCAGTGCTGAAGTAAAATACTAAGGTGCGGAGTGCGCGCGGCACGGGCTGGTGGCTGAGGGCGTGGTTGTCTGTTTCAATCCGGAGGGAGCCTCAGACTCAGAGCTCCAGATCCGGGCGAGTCTCTAGGGACCCAGACTCAAACGGGAGAAGCGGGACTGTCTGGCTTCGGTCCCTCTGAGGTTTGCAGCGGTTGCTGGGACAGAGAGGCAGAGCCCCTGGGGACGGACTGAGAGCAGCCATAACTGCTCCCTCCACCGCCCTGTTGATCCTGTGGGACCCGCCCCGCCCAAGCCCTGCACAGAGGCATTTGCCGGATAGCCTCAGGCAAAGGCTAGATTAGCACCTCCCTAGAGGACACAAGTTCTTCCACTGCAGACACAGCTGATTATCACAGCCAGTCGGCCTGGAGGTCAAATCCCTCTAGTATTAACTACAACAATCAAGGCCTAACTACAACAAGACTGCGCACAAAGACCACTAGGGGGTGTACCAAGAAAGCGTAAAAAATGCAGAGACAAAGAAACAGGACAAAATTATCAAGGGAGGATATTGAGTTCAGAACCACACTTTTGAGGTCTCTCAAGAGGCTTCTAGAGTCTGTCGATAAACTTGATGAGATGTACAGGAAATCTAATGAGACCCTCGATGGTGTGATAAAGGACCATCTAGAAAGTAAGCATACACTGACTGAAATAAAGAATATTATACAGACTCCCAACAGCAGACCAGAGGAGCGCAAGAATCAAGTCAAAGATTTGAAATGTGAAGAAGCGAGAAACACCCAACCGGAAAAGCAAAATGAAAAAAGAACCCAAAAATACGAAGATAGTGTAAGGAGCCTCTGGGACAGCTTCAAACGTACCAACATCAGAATTATAGGGGTACCAGAAGATGAGAGAGAGCAAGATATTGAAAACCTATTTGAAGAAATAATGACAGAAAACTTCCCCCACCTGGTGAAAGAAATAGACTTACAGGTCCAGGAAGCGCAGAGAACCCCAAACAAAAGGAATCCAAAGAGGACCACACCAAGACACATCATAATTAAAATGCCAAGAGCAAAAGACAAAGAGAGAATCTTAAAAGCAGCAAGAGAAAGAAACTCAGTTACCTACAAGGGAATACCCATACGACTGTCAGCTGATTTCTCAACAGAAACTTTGCAGGCCAGAAGGGAATGGCAAGAAATATTCAAAGTGATGAATAGCAAGAACCTACAACCAAGATTACTTTATCCAGCAAAGCTATCATTCAGAATTGAAGGTCAGATAAAGAACTTCACAGATAAGGAAAAGCTAAAGGAGTTCATCACCACCAAACCAGTACTATATGAAATGCTGAAAGGTGTCCTTTAAGAAGAGGAAGAAGAAGAAAAGGGTAAAGATACAAATTATGAACAACAAATATGCATCTATCAACAAGTGAATCTAAGAATCAAGTGAATAAATAACCTGATGTACAGAATGAACTGGTGATTATAATAGAATCAGGGACATAGAAAGGGAATGGACTGACTATTCTTGGGGGGAAAAGGGGTGTGGGAGATGCGGGAAGAGACTGGACAAAAATCGTGCACCTATGGATGAGGACAGTGGGTGGGGAGTGAGGGCGGAGGGTGGGGTGGGAGCTGGAAGGAGGGGAGTTATGGGGGGGGGAAGAGGAACAAATGTAATAATCTGAACAATAAAGATTTAATAAAAAAAAAAGAGAAAGCATAAAGGATTGGTCTGTCTAAAGTAGCGGTTCTCAACCTGTGGGTCGCGACCCCTTTGGGGGTCGAACGACCCTTTCACAGGGGTTGCCTAAGACCATCGGAAAACACATACATAATTACATATTGTTTTGTGATGAATCACTATGCTTTAATTATGTCCAATTTGTAACAATGAAATTGGGGGTCACCACAACATGAGGAACTGTATTAAAGGATCGTGGTGTTAGGAAGGTTGAGAACCACTGGTAAAGCAAGCATGCATGCACACTCAGTCCCCACACTGCATCAACGGGCTCTTCATTTACCGTGAAAGAGCCTCGCCGTCTTTGTTCTCATCACTTCACTCCATGTGTGCTGCTAACTGTGCCACTAGTGTGTGCTGCTAACTGTGCCTCTAGGTCACGGACAAGGACCAGAGTTTGCTCGACCACCCTGATTTCTGCTCCTAAAAGCTTTTCCTAGGCCCCTAAATGAGAAGAGTCTCCTCTCATCCGATACGGAGACTATAACTGCTACTCAGCGCCATACAAATGTTAGCAACATCTGGAGATAAATATCCCCTCATCCCTAGGGAAAATAAGAGTGATAGGAATAGCAGGTCTGCCTGATCTAAGCGGCTAGCTAAGAGATGCGGTCATGATTCATTTTTACTTTTTACAAATGATAGGTTAACCTGCTTTCTGAATTAAAAAAGAACAAAAGTAATGATTAACTAGCCATGAGATGAATTTTGAAAATACACGTCCTGATGAACTTAGCACAGACTCATTCTCCGCTTGCTCCTAGGAGCAGCACAATGTCAAGAGCGCACTCTGTGCCATTTCAGAGGCTGAAAAGAACCTATTCATCAGTGACCTCGACATTCTGGCGGGAACACAGAGAAGCTGGACCATGCCCAGAGAAGCAGATTCAGGGTGATATGGAAAACTGACACATATCGGGAGGGATACCGAAGGACCCAGGGATGTATGTTCCAGGACAGACTGAGGAATAAGCAACAGGTGACTACTGAGGGAGACCAGACTTGTTTTGCGTGGTCCCGAGGGTTGGAAAGTCTCTCTGAGGAATAACTTCCTGTTGGTCATGTTCAGAGACGTCATACATTCCCGCTCCCTGGAGGTGTTTGAGCAAAGGAGGGAGCCACTTCACAGAGCTGCCAAACAAGAGATTTCCACACCCCCTGGGTGACTCAGTGATTGACAGATACAGTTTCTTTAGTTCTCACAGCCTGAGATTCTGTGACTCCACTCACCTCTCATTCTCAGTGGCTGTCCCTCCAGGTCAGGGTTTAGGCACATTGGCACGTTACATTGGCGTTTCCCCGGCTGTATCTGTTCTGTGGACAAATAGAGCATCCCAGTCTCAATGTGGTCAACTGAGCACAATTCACAATCCAAAGAATTTAACCAGATCTCTTGGGGCCATGTTTTCAGTCATGGTTATAGTTGATTATTAACATTTACAAGAAACATCCTACTTTTTAGGGCAGGGCTGTTTGGCGTTTCACTACAAATCTGCCCTTCAGATCTATGAAATGCAATTAATAGCAGCAGAGCATCTAAAACCATCCAAAAATAGTCCAGATTCCACCACTATCACCCCAAAAAGAGCTCAAATCTCATCTCTCTTGATATGAAATGAAAAAATAAAAGGCTAACGTCACAGCCATAAAGAAATGTTTTATGAGAATCAATAAATACATAAGTGATCATTTGGGGCAATGGCCAGAATGGTCATATAGAAAACATGTGGAACTGGTAGCAAGGAAATGACAGGCATGTGAGGACTGAGGAACAGGAATAAGGGGGCAGGGGCAGAAATGGGGGAGCGGTGCTTCAGGAACATGGGTTTCATGTGAAAGATGAAGCAAAAACGTAAGCCATCAGTTGTACATGGACGGAGGAAACAGGCACTTTGTGAGTGAGCGGTGCATGCTGAGGGGACTCGATCATGCTTTAGGCTGTCTTTCTCAGTGTGTCTCCATGACTAGATCTGTTCTTTTGCAGGCTAGTGAGTCACTGAATCAATGTATGTGGTATGATGTACTATGCCTCCTAACACTGAACTACACGTTCATCGACTTTCCTCTGACCTTGGATTTGGGGAGAACGTTTTATGGCATGAACAAAAACAAGAATGTTGTGATTAAAGCTCTAGTTGGACTTGGTGACCAGAGAACCAACTTGGAGGATGGAAAACCAGCCCAGGGAAACCTGGGTGAAAGAAATTCAGACAGCATGGAAATAGTGAGTATTAACTGAGACACCAGAGTGACATGAACAAGGCGGAAGTTTGGTTGAAAAGTGAAAAATTCAGTTAAATGGGTTATTTGGCATCATGCAGATTTTTTTTAGATTAAAATTTAGATTGGAAATTGAGCTCTATTTGCCTTTTTATCTCTACTGAGTCAAACAAACTGGGTTGTCATTGTAGTCAGAATCTAAAATGGTTAGCTTAGGCTGAGCTACTTGCTATAGAAAACAGTACAATGGTGAACTACTCTCTGGAGCCCACAGGTCAACTGAACAAAAGTTGGACATTTAATTACTAAAGAACTAACCAAACAAAAGCTTTCATTCTCAGTTCCTTACACAGCTTCATCTCAGTAAAGAGAGCAACAAAGTCCTCTTGGTGTGGATAGAAGACTTCGCCCAAACTCTCAAGACTGGCTATCCAATGTCTTCCTCCTGGTCTCCTTGCCTGTCGGCTTTTGGGCATTTCATTACTCACTACCACCTATCAGTAAATGAAAGATAAAACACTAAACCCGCAAAATGTTAACAACCCTTATAAAGGCCAGGAGAACTGAAACTATCTGCTAAATGTAGGATTGAGTATAGTGTGTAGGATTCAGTCATATAGACCAGCTCTCTTTTTCTTTCTTTCTTTCTCTTTCTTTTTTTCTTTCTTCTTTCTTTCTTTCTTTCTTTCTTTCTTTCTTTCTTTCTTTCTTTCTTTCTTTTGAAGACTGGGGGGAAATAAGTTGAAATTATGTAACTATTATGGTTTTGAAAAAATAACACTATCTCAAGATTTTGGGCCTGTGGAAATTATAGGTCCTGGTCTTAAGGAAGGATATTAAAATAACTGCATATAACTGTAGCCAGAAAGTACTAGCCAAGATACTAAATTAGCCCAATCCAAGTGTTGGCCCCCAGATCCAAGTGACAAATCCTGATATTTTCCTGGTGCATGCATATTGCAAAGTGCTTTCACATGTGTAATTTTGTAACCCAAATGACCCATTTAATTAAAAAGAAGAAAAGCAGGCACTCAAAAGAACAGGATTGAGGCCGTAAGTACTGGCTTGAGAAAGTGGTACATGTGCAGAAAAACATGGTAATAAAGTGTAGAAAATGCAGAGGGATCATGTGTAAACCAGACATGTCACGGCAGTCAGTTCTTACTTTAACAATGAGGTTAGATGCACTTCCATCGTATGAGCATGAGGGTGTGCGGCTGCAACCTGGTGCCCTGCTGACTCAGACACACAGCCCACATTCCCAAACCTACTGGCAGATCATGATGTCACTAGGCTGACACTGGCTATTATTATTATTACTATTAACAGTCCCTTATTTGGGTACTTTACAATTTATAAAACCGAGTATATTGGTGACCTGGTATTTCGTTTTGTACTTTTAATTCACATCATGAAATCATAGTGCCATTCCTTCCTCTATGCATTTACATCATTAAACTCCCAGACAGATAACCTAATATCTGGAATCCGGGTCTTAGAGGGGGGAAAAAAAGAGTTGGATCAACCTAGATGGGAGAACAGGTGGCTCTAGAATGCTTGGAAAGTTTAAGTAGACTTGTTAATTACTTTAAGGGTTTTAAAAAATCATTTGAACCACAGAGCACAAGAGAACGTCTATTCCTTAACAAGGGAGCAGAAGGGACGCAGGGAAAGTGGCATTAGCTCATCTGAGAGGTAAAACAAGAAGAAAAAGCTTGACCCACCAGTGTCCCAGTTGCTGATGTTATGGGGGGCGCTAGACTGATGTTCCAGCTGTCGCTTCATTAACTGGCTCATTGTCAGAGCTCCCAGGGATCCCCTTTTCATCTGCCTATACTGAGCTATATGAAGGAAATTAGGAGATGATTACTAGGGGGATAAATCCGCATGGCACACAAAGGCTCTACACATCCAGATAGAATCTTAATTGAGTCTCCATCGGCTATTCGTCATGTTTGGTAAACTGTATGCTCCTATCCAAACGAAAAACTAAAGCACTACGCTATTCCAGGCGCCTTTCTCCACTCAGTAGAGAAAAACACAGCGCCTACGGGCACTGTCTGTAGCCTGTACATATTTAGTCCAACAACATGATTTTTGTCATTAACTTTTTATTTATATATCTGCCTTGTTCCAAAAAGTATTTAAGACAGATAATTTCACTTTGAATTCATAGTTCAACTTTCTTTAATGGAGCTTGTGCACATATAGTTTCCGTTTCCGTTATATCCCCTGACGTCCCCGTGGTGTGTGCAAGTGTGTGTGTGTGCGTGTGTGTGTGTAAGTACACACAGGTATATTTTAGAGTAGGATGACACATATCAACCCCAATTCTTAAAAAGAAATTGAAGCTGATGAAATTATGTTACTTGGAACCAACCAGCAAATAAGGTGGTCGTAAAACCAAAGCATGTTGACTCCGAAGTCAATGCTGTTTTCAATCTCCGTATGAGCCTGCTATTTGAGAAGTGTGGCTCGGATAGTGTTCCGCAAGTATATTCTAGCACATGTCTTTATCAGGTTAGCTAACATCTTGTGTCAGAAAGCTGTGGTAACATTTTTATTCTGCAATTGGGCACTGACAAATATGCCACCAATGAAATGTCAAGTTATAAGCATTTCCAAACCAGAAAGAAACAGGAGAAGCACCTCTGCCAGGAGACTGCCAATGAGAAAGCCGCCTGCCACGGCCCTCCGATCCCTCCCCAGCAGCCCCACCCCTCCCAGCCCCCGCCCAGCGAGAAAGGCAGCGCACCACGATGTGCTTTCTCTACAGGATCCCAAACACCAGGATGTGTGAGAACTTGTGGCCATTCACCCTCTTATAAGGACAATTTCAGAAACTGAAGCTCTGCACGTCATGACCCAGAAGGGGATGGTAGCAACTGGGATGACTGTATGGTCCCCAGAAAGTCCTGAGTGTCATAGGCAGGTTTCTCAATCATGGTACCAAGGCAGCAGCCTGGTGTGATGTGAAAGCAATCACAATATTGCTTTTCATGTAATTAGCATGCTGTTTGATTCATGGTGGTCATGGCATGCTTAGCTACAAAATAATCAGCTAATAAACTGATGAAAAGAGAGGGGTGTGATGGGAATTCTTGTGTCTTGGAATCCAGCTTAACTGAATTCATGGAAATGACGATGCAAACTAATATGAAAAATCTCTGATTCTTCTGGTTGATTGGTAAAACTTACAACTTTATGACTCACTTGAAAAGTACAGCCTCTTTAAAATTCAAAAGTGAAGCTCTTTTAGAAGATTTGAGAAATTTAAAAATTAGCAGCAAAAAAAAGTTGTGAAAACTCTAATGAATGAATAATTTCTCCAATTCCCTGTTTTTAAAGACAACAGAATTCCCTAAGAATAAAAATCCTTAATAGTTAGCTCAGCGTGTAAGACCCCTGGCATTATGCCTCCAAGAACATATCAGCAAGAACCATCTAATACACGCTTTTAGTGAAGAGAAGGAGGAAGGCGGAAATCTAAGGATGCACTATGCTAAATCTGAAAGGATTTGATTCAGTCATGAATGGGGATTATGATACATTGGCACATTTATTTTATGATACATTTAACTAGCACTGAATTCAAACTGACTTAGTCATCCTATCTCAAAGTATACCCAACTTGGAATTCTAACTAAATTCACTACCTTTTTATTTTTTCATATGGCTCATGAAAATCAGGAGAAAATACACTTTCATGATTTTAGTAAAAATGGGAATTTTAGCCTAAACGTTGTGGCTCAGTGGTTGAGCATTGAAGCAGGAGGTCACAGTTCCATTCCCAGTCAGGGCACATGCCCAGGTTGTGGGCTCGATCCCCAGTAGGGGTGTGCAGGAGGCAGCTGATGAATGATTCTCATCATTGTTGTTTCTGTCTCTCTCTCCCTCTTCCTTCCTCTCTGAAATCAATAAAAATAGATTTTTTTAAAATGGGCATTTTATCAGGTTATCAAATAGACTTTTTGTGATTAAAAAAAAGAACAACTAGATTCAGAACTAACCATTCTTCTTTGCTACCAAAAGGGAAAATAACAGGCACTTGGAAACTCTTTCTTAGAGTTCCTATCACCTCTATTATAACTGATTGTGACTTATTCTAAGGCAGCACGGTATACTAAAAAGAGCATGAGCTTGAAAAGTCAAACAGACCTGGCACCAATTCCTATCTCTACCACTTACTAGCTGTGCGACTTCAGAAAAGTCCTTTAGCCTCTCTGAACCTGTTTCTTAATCTATAAAATGGGGTCAATAACTTCTGCCATGCAATGCTAATGTAAGGCCTGAATAAGACCACAATGTGTGTAAGCCACTCGGCACAGTGTCTGGCACATGACAAATGTACATCAGTGCTGCTCTTATCACTAATATGACCGTGAACTCCTTGAGGAGAAGGGATGTCTATGTATTCACATCTGATCCCCAGTGCCAAGCACAGTGCCTGCACCCAGCAGACCCTTAATAACTAGTGGCTGAATGAATGAAAGCATGAATGAATGAACGATGAAGATGATGATGTTGTTCCGTACTACCAGTCCAGCATGTAAGTTAAGATCGTTATCTGATTTTTCAGAATCATCCTCATTTCAAGAGAGTCAGATGAAAATTAACCAGCTCCTCGGGCAGTGTCCACATAGAACACAGACGATACCAGCACACGGGACCAGAGTTTGCAGAACTTGCGCCTGTTTGCATCTGATTCCTGCAGACAATTTCCTATTCGAAAGTCTCTTACTTGCCTCCACTGAGCCAGGTGGACACCCTTACCCTCACCTCCGCGGAACTCAAGCTCCTCATGACAAAATCTAGGACCCAACAACTGAAGGCAGTTTCCAAATAGTTGCCTCTTATAGATCTTGTAAAAATTTCAGGCCATTTTTATTTCCTGGTCTAAAGGACTTGATTCCACCATGATGTTGGGATCATGAGATATCCAATACATCTATTTTATGATAACCCAGATAAATTAACCATGCTTAATGATGGAGGGAATTCAAATTAAAATATTCCATGCATAATGCTTTCCACTTGTCCCAAAACCCGTTCCATGTTTTATGTTTAGGCTTGTAATATGTAATTATTATTTTATTGAATGATGAAATTCAGTGATTATTCCTTAACAAATGAGAATTCTTGGTCCATCAGTAACCATACTGATTTATCAAACACTTGAGATGTTGACAAAGGTGAGCCCATGCCTTAGGGTCTCTGAGAACATACAGCATAGTGTCACCTAGGAAGCTAACACAACATTAAAAAAAGAAAACCAAGTGTGTGAAAATTGAAAATAAGGTAGCAGATAATGTTCCAAAATCAATGCAGAAGAAATCTTACTTGATATCGAGGAATGGCTGCTTGTTTCTGGCACACCTGCTTCTAGGGTAGGGGCGGACGAGGATTCTCGTGGCATTTCCAACGTAGAAAGTCCTTTAGTAGAGGGATCTGCAACCATAAATAGTGTTTAAAATTCAGGACACTGATTAAAAACAAAGTCTAGATAGAACCTTTTCTGTATACTTTCCCCGCTTGCCTAATACACTCATTCTACTTATATACCCATTATATACCGTTATATACTTTCTGACCCTACTAATTACTTTAGTGGAATTACATTCAAAGTTTCATGGACAACTGCTTGCGTATTACACTCTGCATCTGTAGCTGGCCTCTCGGAGATCAACGACAGCACAGGGACACAACTAGGCCTCACATGCTCACACTGCCCGTCCTTGAGCAGGTCCCTTCACCTTCCAGACTAATTTCTTCTCATCTAACACCTAAACTCGCTTACAGTTCATTCCATCTATATCATTCCACCACTCCACCTTTACCTGGCATTTTCCTACTCATCATTTACATCTCAATTTACACAGAAAACTCCTCCTCCAGGATGGTTTTTGAGACCCCTCCCCCACCCCCCAAATACAAACAAACAAAAACTGGGTCAGGCAACACACTTACATAATTCCAGAGCACCCTGTCCTTAATCTCTCCCTAACCTAAAACACTATAATGTAATTTCCTATTTACTTGTCTATAACTTTGCTAAACCATATTTAATGTAGGGGCATAGACTGTATTGAACATGAAATGAATAATGTTAACTCAGATTTTATATTTTATTAGTTGAGCAAGAAACAGACTGTATCATTTGCTTCTCCTATTTGACAAATGTATCCAAGGTGAAATATTTTCTGCATATGGTATTGTCTTAGTAATCTAATGGGGGAAAGGTACTCCACATTATTCTAGGTAAAGATTATCTTTTAAAAGCTTTTGAAAAGTTTAATAGTTTATTGTAGCAAGCCTCCTAAAATTTCTTACAAACCTCCCTGCCACCGGAAGCAGCACTAACTATCGGACACAGAGAGCACCTCGGAGTTGCCACTACGTGCTTTCGTGACTCTGTGCTGCAGGTCAGGGATGCCACCCTAAATGGCCTCGAGTCCTTAAGCTTAGTCATGTCTCTGTCTCATCCTTCTCCTATGCTCAATCCTTTCTTCTTGCCACAGAGCAAAACACCACAACATATACAACTAAAGCAAGCAGATGCTATTCTGTTGCTGGATGACCACCAAACTTGCAAAACTGTCAGAAATAAAAGTAAAACAGCTCCTAGGTGAGAGCGTGGGTCTCCATCCAACACCCAGCAAGGAAGGCGAGGAGATCTGTGTGTCTGTGGGAGGTGGGACATTACAGATATAAAATTATATGACTGTACAATATACATTATAACATGTTTAAAGACATTATTGTAATTGTCAGATACTTCCTTCTTATTCTAGGAACAAGTATATTAATATAAAACCAACTTTCTCCTTAGTATCCCGGGGAACAATCTAACATAAGGATGAATAAAGAAACACACATACACACACAACATACCTGCAACCTATATATCATACACGCCCACCCCACAGACCTTCTATAGTCTCCGATATACCCACCCTATAGACCTCTATAGCTTCTAGGCCAATGCTGTCCTCCATCTATATGCAGAAACTTTCCTGGCTCCAAACAATAAGAAGCTACCCTAGTTTCCTTAGGAAACTTCCTGGTTAGTACCAGGGTCTTTCCCTTCCCCTGCCTGGCTGGAGCATGCCCTTTTTCAAATACCCTAACGTTCACTCAACAGATTTTCACAGAGTACCTTTGAGGTACACAGCTCTGTCCTATGAGGTAGAGAACAGTCAGAAACCTCAGGAAATACCCGGGCAAATAAAAGAGCTGAGCCCGTCCTCAAAGGAGTGGCTTATGTATGGAGCAGTGGGAGAAGCAGGACTAGAATTGAGGGACTAGGCCCGGCACTGCCACCACCTGGCTGTGTGACCCGCAGCAAGGCCCATCACCTTCTGGTGGGGGCGGTGGGTGGGGGGTGGGGGGTGGGGGGGGCGTGCAGGGCCCTCTCACAGAAAGCGAGGTCTCTGAGCTCTCTGCCAGTTCTCAATGCTCTAGAACAGTGGTTCTCAACCTTCCTAACGCCGCGACCCTTTAATACAGTTCCTCATGTTGTGGTGACCCCCAATTTCGTGATTAATCACGAAAACAATATGTAATTATATACGTGTTTTCCGATGGTCTTAGGTGACCCCTGTGAAAGAGTCGTTCGACCCCCAAAGCGGTCACGACCCACAGGTTGAGAACCGCTGCTCTACAGCCTAGGAATTTAATAAGATAATCAGCCCTGACCAATTCCATTCCTTTTTTTAAAAGATCTGAGTTGAGACATGAGGAAGCGGCCGATCAGCAGCATGGCAATACCACAGCAGACTATGTTTTAGCCGGGCTACCTGCTTGCCACTTTTGCAAGTTATCTTTCTTAGAAACCGTGTCTCCAAGGAAGCACAAGAAATGGCCCCTGAGGCAGGAAATCCCTGTGCTGTGACAACTTCACCACCACATGGTGTCCACGGATTAGGGTCTCGGTGATAACTGGACTTTTTTGTTGTTGTTGTTCTTGAGGGGACACAATGTCCACCAGATTGCTGATATTGTTCAAAATATATAATCAACTGAAGGCCCTAAATGAGTATACAGTCAATTCTTCATTATTCTAAGCACTTTTTGCTTTATGTTAGCCCTTCGTATTTGCTCCTCCTTTGGACTATATCACAGCTCACTAAAGCACGGGTGGGGGGGATGGGGGGAGAGGGGCAAAAAGAGTTCACATTGCCGAAGCCGGTTTGGCTCAGTGGATAGAGCGTTGGCCTGTGGACTGAGGGGTCCCGGGTTCGATTCCGGTCGGGGGCATGTGCCTTGGTTGCGGGCATATCCCCGGTGGGAGATGTGCAGGGGGCAGCTGATCGATGATTCTCTCTCATTGATGTTTCTGACTCTCTATCTCTCTCCCTTCCTCTCTGTGAAAAATCAATGAAGTGTGTTAAAAAAAAAAAAAAAGAGTTCACATTAATGGCTTTTGCTGATTGAGGAAGACTAAAATGATGTTTGGAGTATCTTCATATGAATTAAGCATTGCCTCTAATTGACAAGGATGGTCAAGAATTCACTGAAGAGTTTAGAAACAACAGATACGGGAACATTTATGGAGCCAATAAAACCACATCTGAATCCAACACGAGCAGCCGGGCAGGAAGGATCTGGAGTGATTATGAAACAATTATAATGTCACTCCCTGACCATATAAGGTTAAGAATTTATGTCCGGCTGGCGTGGCTCAGTGGTTGAGCGCCGGCCTATGAACCAGGAAGTCATGGTTCGATTCCCTGTCAGGGCACATGCCCGGGTTGCAGGCTCGATCCCCAGTTGGGGGTGTGCAGGAGACAGCCAATCAATGATTCTCTCTCATCATTGATGTTTCTATCTCTCTCTCCCTCTCCCTTCCTCTCTGAAATCAATAAAAATACTTTTTTTTAAAAAGATTAAAAATGTATGCACAGTCAAAGCCAAGAACCTAACCAGTAAGATGCACAAACTTGAATGCAGGGCTGGAAGAAGAGGAGGCAGGAGCTCACCTGGATCCTTCTGTTCTCCCAGTTTGTCCAGAACGTTGAAGGAGATGTCCAGGTACTCTCTCTGGATGGCGCTGACCGCAATCTTCCTCTGCTTCCTCTGCCTGGGAACGATCTGAATCTTAAATTCCGACTCCTCAGCTCCCTCCTCTTCGACCTTCCCCTCGGGATTCTGTTCGGTATCGGATTCAGCGCTGGTGTCCGGCTTCTCACTTTCCATTGGACTCTCGGCATCCTCAGGGACTTTGAGGAGGACAGTTTTCGCCCCTGAGCTTGGCATCAGCCCACCCGGCGTCTCTTCTTCGAGGCCAGGCTCCAGGGTCTCGTCCAGGGACAAGGCGGGGAGAGCAGATGACTTCTGAAGGAGGTCTCGTTTTTGTTTCAGCGTGAGCGGGCTGCCCCCGGAAAGCTCTTGCAGCTCCCCCGGCCTCGCTACGTCTTCGGAGTCGGCGGGGTCTTCCAGAGCTATGAAACGGAAGTCCTTGTCCCCTGCTGGCTGATGAGTTCCTGAGTCCTTGGAGGAAAAGCCTTGGGAACAGTCCTCCACACTTACTTGCACAAGAGGAGCTGTGCTCAGGCTGAGGGCCGGGGGGCGGCTGGGGATGGAGGGCGAGGAGGCAGCATTTTTGCCAGCAGCACCATCATTTCCCGGGCCCACCGCCTCCTCTTCGTCGCTCTCTACTATTCGGAGAGGGGGCAGCGGTTCAAACACGAGGGAGTCGCTGTCAGAGGTGGAGTGCATAGACTGCTTCTCAGGCCCAGAAGCCGAATCTGAGGACAGATCGATCAGATCTAAGTCCTCCTTAGGAGCAGGCTTTCTTGGCGAATCAACTTTGACCTCAAACGTCTCCATGCAGTTCAACCTGACCTCGGGGATCACGGGCCTCCGCCTTTCCTGAGAACCTCCCACGGCGGGGTTCTCGGGGACTTCAGGATTGCTCCCTCTGGTAGCAGAATTCTGTCGGGACCGTCCGTGGTCATGCTGTTTGTGCGTGACATAAGCAGCCTGGGCGGGGGGCTTATCTACGTCACACCGGTCTATGCAGGACTTCCTACGGTGCTCATCTAATGTAAACAACAGGGAGTCTGCGTTCCCTATATCAAGAGATTTTTGTTTTAAAGAGCGCAGCTTTTTTTTCTGAATGCTTTCTTCTCTCACACAGTGGAGAATGCTGTCTTGTAATGCACCCGTTTCTCTATATTCAGCCAGCTCTATTTCACCTGATTGAAACAGAAAAAGCTAGTACTATTTTATGGGGAGACTTCACCGTTGTTTCTTTTCCCCCCTCATACGTGGGCATACAGTTGGCATAAATCGTCATCACAATCCCAGCTCCACCAGAAGGCAAAACTGACTTTCTGACCAAGTTTTTGTAAGGTTCATTCTAATTTCAAAAACCAGAAACCCTTGGAATGAGAGAACCCACAATGGCAGTTTAAGATTTATATTTCCAAAATCAGGCTTCGGAAAAATCCCTCAGCTCTGCTCATTTGTACAGGAGAGGGGATCGCTTTGGCTGAGGCTGATCTAGGAAACTGTATTCAAATTGTGTGGAAGAGAAACAAACGTTTTGCAAAAAATCAAATCAAGCAATGGCCCTCTAGCACAGTCATGACGTTAATGAGGTATCTGTCAATTCACATATATATATAAATGTGTGTGTATATATATATATACTGTTTATGCATACATATATATAAAATCAACGGTATTAAAATGTGTAGTAACATAATAAAATTAAGGTTTTACCCCAAACAAACAGTAGAGTACAACATTTCTGCATAAAATTACTAAGAGGAAAAAATTCATACTTCTCTGTACATTCATCTCAACCGGCTGATATTTCACCATTTTGCTGCCGCCTATCCTTTTCAATCTTGCAAAAAAAGTTTGAGACTCTTTATTGCAGGGTCCAGTAGGTGTATCATGAATATCAGATTCATCAAAAACACTATCTTCTTCTAATTGGGGAGAGAAAGTCAAAATTACACTTAAGAGGTTATTCTCTCTTAGGCTGTGTCTACACAAGCATTTCAATGAAAACATTACATAGAGCCAAGTCTGGGGTGGTTTCTACGCCAGCCCACGTCTAGCCATGGCTTGTATTTCATCCAGGCATCAAATCATCCATATGTTGAACAGAGCAACCTGTTATACGAGGTTGCCCCTCATTTCCCAGGTGACAAATTGGCAGCATTTTCAAGAGAGACATTTCAATGTTCCAATAGAGCCTCATGCAGAAGCTTTCCCAATGCACTGAAAACCAGATAATACATAGGTGTCAGGAGTCTGGGATACTGCTTGACCTCCCTGCCTTGGGTGAATTTTCAGGCTAATTTAGCAAAAGAAAATTAAGCAAAATGAGTGGTTCTCACTCTTTCCAAAAATATATGCCTTCTTGGGATTTGAGAACTGGCATAGACACAGCCTAACAGTACATGCACCTTATACTTTGTGAATGCAAAATACTGTACTCTACATTTGGTAATGGCACACACAACACACAGAAAAAGCTTAGAAACGCCACTGGCCATCTTAAAAGCTCCACAAATGATTATGGGCTGAAAGAGTAAACAAAGGAAAAAGAAAACAGAAAGTAACATTTCCCCCTAGTAAAGACTCTTCTCTGAGGAGTTTGTCATGTGTAACTACAGTGAATCCCAGGAGGAATCTTTGGCTCATCAGCCTGAGGCCCCCTCAATAAACTGGTCACTAGAATGCCTGTCAAGCGTTTTTCTATGTCTTCTTCTGTCCCCATTTGGCCAATTTTAAATCAAAGAGAAACACAAAAATGAATTAATAAGGAAAGGGTTGCTATGTTGCACCCCATAAAGTTCACTTAATTTCAAATGTCCTTCCATGCTTTGGAAAGGCCAAAGCCATGTTCAAAGCAGCAAGAGAAAAGGCTAGAAAAGTGCACTTAGTACCAGGATAAATGGAATTAACCTACTGTTGGAGCTGAATATCACTGAAATCACAGCATTTGGCCTATATCGACGTCTACCTATGTGACAAAATGAGGCTCAGGTGCGATTAAGGTTATTTAAGCTTTCTTGAGCATAAGGGTAGTACAAATACAGAGTTACGTTTTGATCCTGTCCTCATACACAAGAGTCTATAAGTAAGTGAAATTTGAAGCAGTAGATATTAGATAAACCAAGAATAGTGATGCTTTTTGTCAAATAAAAAAATAAATGTTAACCATTAAAATGGGTACAAGACTACCAGTGAACTTCCACAAAGATGAGAAAGCCTATCAAACTCCTGTGTCTTGAGAAGAGGCAACAGTGACCTGTTTTATTTTTTTTATTTCCTTTATAAAAACATACTCCTTTTAAAATGCAGGTTTTTGAGGAAAGAGTTATGCAATTGCCATTACATAGCTGCAAAATAATTCTCAATTATACTGAATAATCGAGAAGAAAGGCTTCAGGATGGCATCTCCCATCTAGAAAGGGTCACCTGGGACTGGCCCAAACGCTGAGCCCACATTGAGGACATCCCTAGTGTAACTGGATCCACCGAATTTCCCAGAAACTAGGACCTAAACTGGTAGATGAGATATTCTTCAGAAAGGGTCTGATGGATACCAGAGCTAAATAACTTAGGACTCTGAGATCCATCTGTAGCCAACCTAAACTCAGACCTTGCAGCAATAAACCAATAATGGAACGCTGGCTCCAACCCATCCTAATGAGATATTTTCAGAGCAGTCAACCAAGGCAGACTCCATTAACACCGCTCTATAACACACCAAAGGGTCAGGGGACACTTGGCTTTCTCCCAGGATTGGATTAGATGATGTCACCTTTTACAAGTCTAGTCACCCCGTGACAGGCACTAAAGATAAACACCTTGGTTCTTCAGGCTATAATTTTACTCTAGAGCTTTATTCTACTCCTTTGTGGAAAAGCTATCAATATAAAAAGTCAATATCGGAGATAATGTAAACCTATGCAGCAAAAGTATTTCATTCCAGTTGCCTTAAATCAATTCTTATTGAATAGGGCAGCTACAAAAAGCATGTCAGCAAATGCAGACTCCATTCAAATCTGTGAGCGCAAAGTTCAGGAGCAAACGAGAGACCGACAAGATTACATGCCTCTACTAAGAATTACCTCACAGCCCAAAGCAAGGTGTTTCCGTCACGTAGGAAAAGGCCCATAAAGGTCTCTTAACCAAACAGCAGACAATCTTTACCAAACACTATTTCTTATGAAATGGATTTCAGAAGCACATTAATTATTTCTCTTTCATTTTAAAAATTAAGGCAGCAACATCCATGGGAAAGTTGGAAAATTAATGAAGCAGTAAGTGATTTTTTGACTCCAGAATGACACCTGAGGGCCCCCTTCTGTCTCCTAAGAGAAACACTGTCCAGGATGTTTTACGTATTCAAACTCAGTTTAGGATAGAATTGAGATGGGTGAAGTACCTTTTTCTTTCTCGCTGTATCTGCTTATGTTACTGTTGTCACTGTACAAAGGGCCCGCCGTGGCATGGGGCTTGCAGCTATGATACTGTGCATTGAGTGTATTGACTGTTATGTGAATCAGGTGCAGCAGGACCTTGCTGATGTCACAGTCCCGATATGGATACTGCACAACAAAACAAAGGGAGAAATATACAAATGGTTATTTCGAAGGTAAGTTTTCCACTTGATCTTGCTAGATAGTTTCCTCAGCATTTGGAGGGGGGGAGGGTAAAAAGAAAAATATAGATAGGCAAAAACATCAATCCTTATCATGCATGCCCTTATTCCCTGCCCCTTGCACCGAACCACAGACGGCAATGCATGCCAGCTCCCAGTTACAATTCCTTTCAACAAAATTATTTGCCATAAACATTTGGTCTATGAATACAATTTTAAATACTTTCCTTGTTTTCTGACATAAAAATTAATATATATTAATTAGATAAAATAGGAGATTCTGGTCAGAAATCGAAGTGGTTGATCGAAGTCCTACAATTCATCTTTTTTTATTTTAAACATTTTCAAGAGAAGACACTGACATGGCCTCCATTTCTAGTTCCATTCCAATAGCTCTTTGCTTCTCAGCGCTAATTGTATATGACAATTCTTCTTCTGAAGGTCAAATGATTGTCCTACAACATTTTCAACATAGGTCTCTTAAGTGTTCTCCTCACTAAGAGAATCATTCCACCCAAAAAGAAGTAACTACAGCAATTCACCTTGTACAGGATGACAAGCAAGGCCTTCAACCACATCTGCCGGATGTGAGGTTTTAGGGACCAGAGGGAACAACGAGGTGGCTGTTGGAAATAATGCCGTAGTTGAGGACAAGAGCAGTATTTGAGCACCTGAACCACCAAGGGGAGAAGGTGTTTTCCCAAATTAATGTTATAGTCCATAACCTGAAATAGGAAAGAAATTAATAACTGAAGGAAAACTATAAAGAACACTTACAAGCCAAAAGGAAAAATTTGAACCATCGAACACAGGCAAAATATTTAACAGGCATCTCACAAAATATTAATAGTGATGGCCACTACGCATAAAGGAGGAAAGTCCAACCTCACAGGAAATTTTTTTAAAACCTCGTCTATTAAAATAGTTTTAATCTACTCAATTATCTAATAATCTAATTTATCTATTAAAATAAAATTTTATCTATTAAAATGTCCTATTAAACTATTAAGTGGAATAAAACTTAGAATCAATCAAAACACCTAGTATGGGAAATCATGTGGAGAAATGGACATTCTCAGACACAGTATATTACCTTTCTGGAAACAGTATATTACTCAATACAACCTTTCAAGAGAGCAATTTAACAACATGTATTCAGAAGTAAAAAAAGTACATAGCCTCTAGCACAGCAATTAAATATATCCTAAGGAAATAATCAGAGAAGTGTTCCAAGATGTATGCATAAAAATAGTCAGCATTATAGCCAGCCCCAGCTGAACACAAACCTACATCTCCAACATTATGGGACTAGTTAATAAAAGATTGTTTTTATGACAGCAGACTACTACATAGACATTAATAGGATATGATACAAACTTATTTACATTATATGAACTCTGTAATATATTTTACGTTTCGAAAGGTTACACATACAGCCCTGGCAGTGTGGCTCAGTTGGTAGAGCATCGTGTTATGCACTGGGAGGTCACCAGTTCAATTCTGGGTCTGGGTCAGGGCACATGTGGGCTCAATCCCCAGTAGGGGAGGCATGCAAGAGGCAGCCAATTGATGTTTCTCTCTGACATCAATGTTTCTCTCTCTTTCTCTCTCTCTCTCTTTCCCTTCTTCTCTCTCTAAAATCAATAAAAACATATTCTCAAAGGATAGACATACATATATTAATATGTATAACATGATCTTATTGTTATTAAAATGTGCATGTATATACATACATATATACACATATATGTGTGTATATGATATATACATGCATACATGTGTGTAAATTTGGAGCCAGTGATAATACCAAAATGTTAGTTATTTGTCATGGGTTTTTTTGAGATTTGTATTTTACCTTATTGGTTATATTTCTAAAATGAATATGTATAACATGGATTTAGAAAGGGAAAAGCAGGGGAGGGAAGGAAGGAGGGAAAAAGGAGGGAGAGCTTGGTGGCTGAAAGGGTGCACTCTCCTTCAACACAGACAGCTGAGTTAGTGGTGGTCCATCTAATTATCAGCATCAGCAAGAGACAACTACACACCTACTGCTCCCACTCTGCTTATCTGTGTTCATTATTTTACAATCTATTTGAGCTCATTGATAACAGCTACCATCCCTGAGTTCCTAGCATGAGACGGCACTGAGCAAGGTGCTTTGCAATATGTTGTCTCTGATCTTTCAAAAAAAGTCTGTTACCAATGGGCAAACAAGCAGAAGATGCCTAAGGCCCTAGAGTTAGTAACAGTGGCAGAGCTGAAATTCATGTCCATTATTCCCCAAGTCCTATACCCTTTGCAGACTGTGCAGTCATTCTGGAGAGTCATATTTGTAGCACTGGTCAAATCAGGCGCACAAGATACCCCCACAGTCCCTTAATTCTGCTCTTGGATCATGTCTCCAAGGAATTCCCACATTCGTGGATAAGGTGCCTGTACAAGGATGTCCATTGCTGAGCGGTTTGGGGTAGGAAGGAGTTGGGAGCAATATGAGTGTCCATCATGGGGGAATGGATAGTTAAAGCATGGCAGATGTACACCATGGCATACGGTACAGCAGTTAGAAATAGCAAATATGGAATAGCCAATAAGGGTGATGTTACATGAAGTAAGTTGTATGATTAATTCAATCCTCCACTTGATGCCAAAAAGGAAAAGGATTTTTTAAAAAGAAAAAGAAGTATGGTGATTACCAGAGGGAAAGGGGGTTGGAGGAGGTATAAGAGAGTAAAGGGGGGATAAATGGTGATGGAAGGAGACTTGACTTGGGGTGGTGAACACACAGTACAATTATACAGATGATGTATCATAGATTTGTACACCTGAAACCTATATAATTTTGTTAACCAGTGTCACCCCAATAAATTCGATAATTTTAAAAGGAAAAGAAAAAAACACCCACAAATAAAGATCCCACACTGCCTTATTGTTCACTGGGTAGAGTTTTAGGTTAGAATGATAAAAAAGTTCTGGAGATGGACAGTGGTGGTGGTTACATAACTAAGTGAATGTACTTAATGACACAGAATTGTACATTTAAAAATGGCTAAAATGGTAAATTCATGTTATATATATTTTACACTACCTCCCCCCCAAAAATCCCAAACTCCCTTTATGACATTAGGTGGCTGAATCTTACTCATCTGTATAGTCCCCTCACAGACTCCTAAGAAAGTAATTTGTACAAACTTTTACACTCAACTAATGTTGGCTACATGGACTTAATTACTTGTTTCTCCTGAACGTCCAAGGGTATGACTTCCAAAAGCTGTTATTGCACTTACTTGGGCAATTCCTGCAATAAACGCATTAAAGCAAGTTGACAGGCGCATTTTTTGAGGCGCAATCATAAAGCAACCTTCCTGCTGGTCATAGCCGAGTAAGACGTACAGGTGCCGCTTGACCGTGTTGAAGGCCTTCGCACTGCTGATGTCTGACTCTGCGCTGCTCTCATCCTTGGCCATGAACTTCATGAGCACTGTAATCAGCTGGTGCACGGTCTGGTGGTCGATCCCAGCGTCTTCTGGGAGCAGGTCCTTGATGGTGTTGTCATTCTCAGGGGATTGTTGTCCTGTCGGTACAAGGAAGGCCATCAGTGGGTGGCTCCTCCACACAGGACTTTACACTAAAACCTCCCTTAATGCATAAAGCACATTCTTCTGCCATTAAATATTTTTATCTTTTGGAAAAACTTAAAGGCACAATACGGCCTACTAAGCAAAGCATTAGTCCAAGGGTAGAAGTTAGTGTGTCCATCTACAACCAAGTAATTGGGGAATAATAAAGGAATTTGAAATAAAAATGGGCATTACAAAGCTAACTTCTCTTCAAACAGTAAGACAAACACCCAAATAAACTTCATCTAGTGGCAAAGTTTTATCCTCAGTGATAAAGAGAAGTTCCCCTTCCATTTGTAAAATCAGCATGTAAGAATAACCAATAATAATAATAATATTCTAAAACCCACTGAGCACAAAGACATCCACTGGGTTATTTTGTTTAAATTATTATCTCAATTCAGTTATGTTCATAAATCAGCTGGTGGGGAAAAAAGTTTTCTTTTTCAAATCCTGAGATATTAGCAATGTGTAGTCTCTCAATAATATAATAAAAATTAAATAACAAATTATAAGCCCTGCTGAATGTAATGAGAAACATACAGGAAGGGAGGGAGGGCCACAGACAGAAAGAAGCATGAACTTTTTTAAAAGCGGGGGCGGGGGGAGTCACATGAAGGTGAGCTGAAAGTTCACATGGAAAGAAAAAAAAATACCTTTGCCCTTGACTTATTCTTAACCCTACAAAAAATTATGATGAGCAGCTCCCTGACACTGACTTTCTCTGTTATTTTTCAGAGTCAGAAATTAGACCCTCTCTCCTTTGTTTTTCTGCCTCTTCTGATCTGGTTTCATTTAGGACTTTGGGGGAAGGAAAAGTGAGATGTGTTTTTCCATGTTTCTCTGTAGGGGCTATTCTTGTCCTTCCTTTGACAAGTTGCATCAGAATTGCTAAATTGGAAGCCATTTTAGCCTGGTGGGTTAGGTAGGCACACCCGCATTCTCATCTCTCATCCTGCAAGGAACAGTTCTGCTAAATGATGACAAGCTTTGCTACAAATCATTATAAGCCAAAGCTTGGCCATGTTTATTTTATGATGATGGTATTAAGGAAATAACAAAAAAAAGTAGGTAATTTATACCCATTAACTTAACCAATTCGGCAAAATCTCAGTCTTCCAGGACACAGCCAAGAGAAGTGAGATCAATGAGACATTTCTGGAGACTGTGGAAATCAACTGCCTCAAGCCCAAACCCTTTTCTCTTCAGCAGTGGCATGAAAGCAATGTCAAGTTCAGGCATGACTAGGTTAGAACTACACATAAGGTAACAACTAGGTTGTCTAGTTTTCCCCATATGATCAGAAGAATGCTGGTCTGTTCAAAAGTGACACACTGAGAAGGGATAGTTTACAATGTATGAAGAGGCAGAGAAATCATATAAGTCAAAGAGCCTCTAAGGGAAAGCATCTGACAAATTTCGGCAAACTGCAGCTCACGAGCCACATGCGGCTCTTTGGCCCCTTGAGTGTGGCTCTTCCTAAGCCTTAGGACTACCCTAATTAAGTTAATAACAATGTACCTACCTATATAGCTTAAGTTTAAAAAAATTGGCTCTCAAAAGAAATTTCAATCGTTGTACTGTTGATATTTGGCTCTGTTGACTAATGAGTTTGCTGACCACTGTCCTAGGACATTAACATGTTCTATCTCATAGAGTCTGTCCATGAAGGAAAAAATATGTGCAATGTACTTTAGAGAAATTTTACCAAAAATTATTCAAACAAAACCTAAGAATTTCTTCATGATGGTGTTTCACATGAAGAGTGAATAATAAATTTTCAATTGTTAATATTATCATTATTTACTAGCCATGCATCAGCCATCATTAAAAAAATCACCCTATTTCACCAAGAGCCCAAAAATGTGAAGCATCCCTGTATGTTATAATTAAATGTTTGAATAGAAGATCAAACCAAAAACAATACCTATGTAAATCCTCATAAAGCAAAATAGAAAAAGTTTAGAAAACTATTTTTTCAACATTGAATAACATTTAATTTTCTTTTTTTTCCCTCTAGAGTATTACTTTACAACTACAAGAAGGTTATTGCTCTGGGTAAGCTTGGCCAAGAATTTGACAAGTGTGAAAATCTAGGTTCCCTGCAGGATTCAATGTTATTATAGCAGCAAGTGATGGCTGTGACAATATAGCTTCATTCCTCAATTCCTTTTAGCTCTGGGGGCAAGATTTCAGACAGCACGAATCACTCAGTACTGCTCAACCACCTCCAAGTCCAGAGTGGCTGGACTCCAAAATCCCAAAGTTAAAAGGGGAACTCAGGAGGGTTGGAGAAGGAGTTGCACTTTTGTTTTATAACCTTGAGAATCTAGAGGCCTCGATACAAAAGAAAGGAGACTCCAGACTAGGCCTAACTAGGACATCGGCTCCCCATTTCATTCTATCCCAGTTTGGGTCTAGAAAATAAACCATCAGACTTCACCTTTAAATATGTCAAAATTCTTCTCGTTGCAAGAAGACATTCATTTTATTTACTTTCTTTATTTTTGTTGCTGACACTATTACAGATAAAGTATGTAACCTTAACTTTTCCTGTCAAATCGCATTTTCCTAATGAGTAAGCATTATTTCACAAATGCCCTGTCCTCATATTAGATTCATCTTCGTTGATCTTCCGTGTTTTAAGTTGGCTGATTTTACTTTGCTGTTTCTGAATAGCTAGGAATGAATGCTCCTTAACAAACCATGACATTTACTGAAAAAAGGACTAGCTAATGGGACCTATTGCATAAAGTGGGGGGAACCCTCTTTGCATTCCAATAATTTCCCCTCTGGTTGTGAGCTTTGCCAAGTCTGTGCTCTTTCTTTACAACACTGTAGGCTTGTGGTTGGTGCACGCTTCACAGAGAAGAGTTACCTTAATCAAAGCCATAAGAAAAATGATCTTAGAAAAGTTGACATTTTCTTTATTGTTCAAGACAACAATTAGTTATCTAAAAGGTTACAAAATTTCCATTTTTAAATTAAATGCGTACAATATTTTCTCTAAGGTGTGACCATTAAAACACTTTTGAATTCTATTCCATAAAACTCCTGTATCTGTTTTAACTATAGAGATTTAATGTGTTAAGAGATTTGATCACTTCTGTAAAGAAAAAGGTAGGCACCTTTTTAATCACAAGGTAGAGAGAGCTATCCTACCATAACTTGAACATGGACTGGGCCCATCGCAATCTGTCCACAGAGTGGTACAACCGATCGAAACTCCAAAGTATAGTACAATTTTATTTATTCAAACAGTTTGGAGCCAGGCAGGATCAGGATCTGCTTTTCCAGACTTAGCTCCTATCACTCCGTCCACCCCAAATGTTCAGCATCCTTACAACCTGGGCTACTCACAGATCTCAGAATGTCACCAACATTTCCCATCTTTGCCTTTGCTCACGTTCTCTCTTCACCTTGTAGAGTGGTCTCCACCCCATCCCCAATTTAACCCTCTGGATCTGGTCCCCAGAAGCCATTCTTATTACCTGTGCCCACCTTCCTCTCAGCAACTGGATGTGATCCCTAAACTAAAAATGTCCAAGGAAAAGAAAGGAGGGAAGAGGGCAGGGAGGAAGGGAAGAATGAACAGAAGTTTCCTATAGCATTTCTTAACTCCCCTGTAACAAATAGCTATTATGCAAGGCAGAACGTTTTATTCATTCACTTACTTATTTCCCCTATAAGAGCAAAGGCTTCTTGAAGGCAAGTGCTATGCTTCATCCATTTTTTATAACCTCCAGAGAATATGGGGCCGTGTCTGACTTATAGAAGTAGCTTATTATTCATAAATGTCTACGTATACTGAACTCAAATAAATATTTCAGATCTTGTCTTCTCTATAGGAGAAAAACTGATGAAGTTTCCAAACAGCAAGGAATGTTTGGAAACAGCTAGGGAACATTCCTCTGTATAAGTCAACTCACAGCCACCACTGTCAAACCAATGTGACAAGTAGAGGAAGAAAGGACCCCTTCCACGAGCTTACTCTGCATTCGGTCGAGAGAAACCAAGAATTACACCCTATAAATGAGGTTGTATTATTTCAGTAGGTCTGGCCACACTGCCTCACTGGTCTCCCTAGCTCATTAACTCAAAGCTTCATTCACAGTTCTGTTGTGTGTGCACATGGCCACAGAGGCTGTAAAGTTGAGGCTGGTGACTAACTCTGCATCCTCATATGCTCCCCATCCCTGCCTTTGCCTCTTCCTACCCCACATCCTGTCATTTGGGAAACTGTCATTTCCCAAAACCATCATTTCAAACAAGGGCATTCCTACGAAAAACAACTGTACTCTTTGATTTATTGGATCGAAATAATCAATAGGTATTTTGAAGTTGGTGAAGATGTGAATTGTAAACCATCTTTCTAGGAAAAAAGAGGGAGAGCCCAAAAGAGAAGCAATTTAGAAGTCCAGGCTGGAACCTAAGAGGGAAGCAGGAAAGGTCAATACGAATTTCACCAATGTTACCAAGCATTGGGTACCGAGCCTGGGGCACCTTCTCTTACTGATACAAATTCAGACCAAGAGATCTCAGGATTTCTCTACGGGCTGGAGTAGAGCATCCATGTCCCTGTAGGGATTAGGATAGCTCTAGACCAGGGGTGGGCAAACTTTTTGACTCAAGGGCCACAATGGGTTCTTAAACTGGACCGGAGGGCCGGAACAAAAGCATGGATGGAGTGTTTGTGTGAACTAATATAAATTCAAAGTAAACATCATTACATAAAAGGGTACGGTCTTTTTTTTTTTTTTAGTTTTATTCATTTCAAACGGGCCGGATCCGGCCCGCGGGCTGTAGTTTGCCCACGGCTGCTCTAGACCAATCTGTAAGTTCTAACCGGAAAGATCCTCTGGTCTGGATGCTCATGGCTTACTGGATGCTCACTGTAGCAGACCTGAATGCCCAGGTCAGCTCCGTAACTAGACTGGTATGCTCATGTCATCCCAAAGAGTAGGAATATCCTAAAACCAATTCCTCAGGAGGAGGCTATAGTGGAAAGAAAGCAAATCAAGTCTCTTGGACTCAAGTCTCAGTTCTATCCCTAACTAGTTACACGTGATCTTCAGCAAACCACCTAAGCAGAATTCCTTAATTCTTCAGGACCTCTGTTCCTGTCCATATATAAAGTGAAAAAAATAATACTTTACATATATCCATAGTTGTAAAATCAAAATTAGATGATTTGCATAAAAACACTCTTCATAGATAGAAGCACTATACATATATGAAATATTATTATTTGCCTACTACTGTTTAATTATTCATTCCAGGAGGTAAGGAACAAGATATAATTAAACCCCATGTGATTCCATGGAGTGGTGATTGTTTGTTCAGCATTACGCATCATGTTCAGCATTGGTGAAATTTGTATTCAACATTAACATTCATCAGATGTTCTGAATCATCAAAGACAAAGAATTCCTGGTTCTCACAGCATTAGTGAAAATACAAGTTATATCTAATTAGGATTAAACCAATTTCAGATTAGCAGGTAAAAGTGTATATTTCATCAATTGGGATTAAATAAAGGTGTAGAGCTCCTACTAGCATTTACCACACATGCCTTGCAAGGGAGACCAAGACATCTGGGCTTGCGACCCAGAGCTGTTTGTTACCAACAAACCTGTGGCACTTACTCTTCTCTGGGAACCTCAGTTTCCTCTTCTGTAAAATGAGAATATTAGCCTACTTCTAATATTTCAGCTATTTGACTCATAAATGTCATGGAGGAATGCAGTTCTTCGCTAGCCTTGCAGAGTATACCTTCTATACAAGTGTATTTCCATTGCAAATTTGCTGTGCATGTTCATATCAGAGAGCCATAAATTATAAATCCAGTGACAAAAAGTTCAGCCTTTACTTCAGGCCTAATCAATACAAGGTCTTGCACAGAGGAGCTCATGATCTGCACCAAACAAAAGTATATTCAATAGCAAGTTCTTCAGTTTCCATTTAATTATTATCTTAAACCATCCTGTAGTCTTCTGACTGTCCTGGTATGTCTTTGCTTCCAGGTTAAAACATTCAGTGTCCAGTGAATAATAATACAAAACTGAAAATCTAGTTTCAAATCATCTTATAAGCAATTTATAAGTTTCCAAATCTATAGAAGTTTTGCTTATGGTAGGGTCATGTAAATGATATTTATGTTTAATATGAACAATGCTTTTATTTGCCCCTTTTCCATCTTGTCACTTTTGATGGGACAATTAGACACTTGAAGCTTTTCTTCACTTTAAGAAACATATACACACATTTTCCCAAAGAGATGTGAGAGGTTGGATTATTATAATGGGTGATAATAATTACAGACTAGCTTTTCAATTCAGCCTTATGACAAAAAGAAAAGATGGGGTCAAATAAAGATAGTTTGTGAAATTGCATAAGACCATTCTCAAAAAGATCTAACTGAAGGGGACCTGGATGGATTTCACATTTGCAGTGAAGTCAGAATCAGATGTTCTTATTTTATCTTTCTTCCATCTCAGCACAGGTGAGGCACAAGCGATGCACAAAATAAGGTAAGAGACTCTGCCAAGTATTTGCTATCCCTTTTTTCTCATCAATTTTAAAAGAGAAAATACACTCTGGCCAACATCTACCATCTGCAATCATAATCTTGTGCTCCTCCCCCATCCCTCACCGTCTCTCTTTCTAGAGTCATTTTTGTAACACATAACAAACACACAGTCTTCAAGGTCTCCCTACTTGAAATTTTCCTTCTGAGGCCATTCTGAAAACTTTACCTTAAAACTATTCTTAGAAAATAATAATAGAAAAACAAAATCTTTGTTAGCATGAACCATAGATGGTAGTGACCAAGCTTGTTTCTGACAAATAAGCAGGTACTCAGAACCTTCACAGTTTTCCCAACAAGTTATGGGACTATTTGTGTGAATAACATTCAGTCTGTAATAGTCTTGCCTTCGGCCCTTAGGATAATTCAGGAACATCAAATGACAGTTACACTGTGCCAAGCTGGATGTGATCCCATGATGCGCCAAACAATGGAAACTCTTTCTCTGAGACAGAAAGGCATGTAGAGCTGCAAAGAATCAGGAATGACTAAGGCGATGGGTGAATGATGGTGGTTCAAATGTATAACCTTTTAAAATGCAAATGAAATGTATGTTTTTTCCTATAGCAGATATATATGAACATAATATTTCTATGTGTAAATACACATACAAATATAAGTACTAGGTATGGTTCTAGTCATATTGGCTCTCTGGGGAACAGTGCGTACTCAGGTAACAAGATGCTTCTTACTGGACCAAAAGTTACCAGCATCAAAAGCCATCTGCTAATATTAAAGGAATTGCTATGTCAGGGGCCCAGATGCTGGAGCACCTGGGGAAGACCTTGGAGCTTGCCAAACCTAACTATATCACCGTGGTCCAGTTAGAGACACTGCACTCTTTCCTTTGTCCACCTGTGAGAGACAGTTGCACACAGCCCTTCAAGTCAGAAGTACCCACCTGGCATCTGTTCGGGTGTCCCACCGAGAGCTGGAGCAGACTGCTCTTGCCTGGTCAACCTCACAGCTTAAAAATCAACAACAACTCTATTTAAATAAGCATTAAAAACAAGTTGAGCCTAGAAAATATACTTAGTGCTAACTGCATTGGATAGTAGGGGCAAGTTTAGTTTTCCTATTTGTAATTAACATCACATAGTAGATGTTTATATCACAAAAGTTTTGTGGTTTCATTTGAATCTCAAGAACATCCTGCAATGTTACTTTAATTCTTAACCTTCAGAATTGTCACGTGAATCAATTAACAAGAAATAACAATAAGTAAACTGTATATCCCAACCTGATCAGTTAGATTCTAAAAGACCTGGGACGTTCTTATAGAAATTGTAATTTATTTGATTGAGGTATTGGATTTTAGGATCTGATTCAGTTTCATCTGGGGCCTCACATTAGCACAGGATATTCTGAAATGGGCACCTGTTATTATCTTTGCTCTCTGAACACCTAGATTATTGATTGCTTACAGGGCTTTTATTGATTCTTCCAAAGTTCAAAACACTACATATCCTTAGCTTGTCGAAAAATAGAGGAAAATGCAATAAATAAAATCAAATCATATTTATGATTTAAAATGGTCATGTTACAATAAGGCTGTCTTCTAATAAGTGCCAATGAAAAAGCAAACTTTTCAGCTTCTAACAGGATAAGAAATATATTTTATGGGGTTCTTTTATTAACTTCACAGCAGTTAAAAATTAAAAATTAAGTCATTTCATAAGTTTTACAAGTTAGCAATGTATTTAAACATATCCATTCACTAATATGATGATTTACTTATGAATTTTTAATTATTTCCCATTCATGAGCTATTGCTAATCATTAGAGTTCATCTAGTGATTTGGTAATTTAAGAGAAATTTTGTTCTCTTTAACAATGCAATAAAAAGAAAGACCTTTAGAAAACAAGTATATATGGTCTTTTTTTTTTAAGTTGGCAATGAAGCTTGTTTAAGTTGGGCAAAAACTCAACTTCTCGGCCTAATTTGTCTTTGCAAAAGCAACCATTACTATTTGCTTGTCTGGAAGCTGGTTTGGCTGCCTCTACCATGCATTAAATGACAACGTCAAAGTCTTCTCAGGAATCTCTTATCCAGGCTGGTGCAAACTTCACATTTGAGCACTTAGGAGCAGATGCTTCTTTCATGCCAAGCATCAATGGGTTTGCTGCCTCCACATTTCAAAACAACCTACTGAATCGTCTACTGTTAGATCAAGGCTTTGCTTCACCCAAAAACTGGAAAAAGCCACCCAGGGCGCTAACGCCCCTGGGGTGACCCTCTAGGGAATCCGAAGGCCAAACCTGATGACCAAGCTGTTTGCTAAATTCGCTACTCTCTGTGCACATTCAACAAGACAAGTCAGCCTCAGAAAGACGTTAAACAGATTTAAGGGAGGATGAAAGAAGATACTCAACGGATTTTGGAGGTTAGGGTCTCGGGGAGGGAGAGCGCCCTCTTGGACTCCGCGGGCCCTTTCACGCTGTCCCTCAGGGAACGCACACTCTTCTGGCGGTTCCTTGCAAAGCGAGCCCTCTTGATCTTCCACAGCGCGGTGTCGCTGAGGTTGGTGACATTGGTCCTTACAGCAGTGATAGCTTTGCAAAAGGAATTAGAGGTTATCATTTTCCTTAACTCCTATGTTATGCAACTAGCTTAAAACCATTCATCTGTGTATATTTTTCAGTATTACAAACCATCTTTCATGGATAGATGACTCATTCACCTTTCTCTCTTCAGGAAAGCTTATATGAAAAATCATGACTATTGCCTTTCATGACTATTGGCTAAATAAGATTAAATTATCTGATTTTGTTATCACTGGATAACTAGCTGACTGACCAAAGTCTGTTCCCCATCTAGTCAGAGCTGTAGGTACCTGATTAAGAAGCATGAGAGAGTGAATTTGGAAGGTGCAAATATCTCTTACAAACTTGCTCACAAGCATTACAATCATGATGATTGAGTAGCATTTAAGGAACACACAGTCACAATTGTTTCTCACAAGTCCCCAAAAGGAACTAGAAAAATTGGGATTTCGGAATGCCAGAAAATAGTTCATCTGAGGGTGATTACAGTAGGTATTCAACAAACATTTGAGAGATGAAGTACACGAAGTCAAGGCATCCTCCATAATGGGAAATCGAACTACACACATAGTATCTTCCGCTTATCTAGCAAGCACAAGCATAGGAACCTCGACTCTATACAGCAAGTTCTTCCTTTTGCTTACTTGTAGGAAAAGGAAATTCTTTGTTACAATCCAAATGCAGCTGAGCTTCCAAAGAAAGTGTCTCAAATCTGTTGACAAAGAACTCCCAGCTCAGCGCAGGAATATCTTGCTTGAGAAAATGCAAGAGCAAAAGCTTGCTCAATATTGTGGGTCGATCTTTAACCACAGTATCAAACTGGAAGTCAAGACAAAGACACAGACCCTGGGGAAAAGGAGGGGGAAAGCAAAGTCAGATGTAAACATCTAAGTTGCTTCAAAGCAAATACACTAAGCAAAGTCAGTGGAACAAAGCAAACTCCTCAATCTATATTTATAATGTAGAATGAGCACACTGAAAGCTTTCTTGCTGCAAATTTTGGTAGGAAAAATACAAAAGAGAAGCTTCTCCTAATTGTAGAGTAGCCCTTAAATTTTGACTTAGAAATCTGAACTAAATGTATGTTACTAATTTTTTTTACTCAAATATCCTCAAACCAATGTTTCTTTTCTTAATGTCTGTAGTTTCTATCAGAGAAGCATAGTTCCAAAGACACATTTTAGAATACACAAAAAGGTGGTCTTTAAATTTCCTTTCAATGTTAAATTCTAAAATTTAGAATTAAAATTTCTAAAAGAAATTCAGATTTTAGAATTCTTTTAATGATTTTAAAAGAACCTAAGTCATCTTCTTGGAATGTGAGTAAAACATAGAGTTTTAAAAAAGCAAAGGTATAATGGGTTGAGCATCTATTTCTCTAGTATATAAGTCTACGATTCCCTTTTTTAAAAAACTGCAATTCATCCTATTAATTCATCCACCTCTCATCTAATGAGTGCCTCCTATGTTCCAGGCCCTGAGCAGCGGTAAGACATACAACCACCTAGTCTTATTAAGACCAACAGAGAAGGACTATCCAGAAAACAACTGGAAGTTTTTACAAGGAAGGGTGAGCATCCATAGGCAGCACAACCCTAGAATATTTCAGATCCTGTACCATTGCCCTTTCTTCTTAGTCTTTTTTACAAGAACCCTTCCACTGATTGGGAGGCAGTGTACACACACACACACACATACACACACACACACAGAGTTAAGAATATGACTTTATTATGAGTCAGACCTGAGTCTTCTCTACCACTTACTAGCCGTGTGACTCTGAAATTACTTAACCTTTCTAACCCTCAGCTTCTCTATCTGTAAAATGGGAACACACTAAAGGTTATTGTGGGGATTAACTGAAATAATGCAGGATCGGACACTTTTAATACACTGCCCTGAAAACACAATGCCTATTTGATAAATGTTAGCTCTTGCCATTATTAACTTTAATAATAATGAAATAATGATAAATCAGGTGGCAATGGGGAAAAACAGAAGATCAGGACTTTGGAGGTTCTAGTTTTGGTTCTCCCAAAATTCACTCTGTGTCCTTTGATAAGTGACATTATCTCTCTGAGACCTGGTTTCTTCAACTATAAAATACATGTGCCAGCTGGCCAGTGTGGTTCAGTGGTTGAGCATCACCCTATGAACCAAGAGGTCACAGTTGGATTCCTAATCAGGGCACATGCCTGGGTTGTGGGCTCGGTCCCCAGTAGTGGGTGTGCTGGAGGCAGTCAATCAATGATTCTCTCTCATCATTGATGTTTCCATCTCTTTCTCCCTCTCCCTTCTTCTGAAATCAATAAAAACATATTTTAAAAATAAATAAATTTTTAAAAATACAGGAGCCAAATAAGATAAATATACAACTCTCTCCAGGTCTTATAATTCATGTTACTTTGGCTTTAATTTGTAGCATTTCATTTTGGCAGCATATTTACCTTCTCATGGTTTGCCTTGATTTATAATTTACCTGATTTCTCTCAGAAACTAGCCTCAATTAAAAGGACTTTTAGCCCAGAAACCAGTGAAATGGTATAAACAAACTTAATTTAATAATCTGCCACCAAAAAAAGTTATACAATAATTCCATTTGTCAGAAGTGATTCAGCACATAGACAAAGACTGAAAAGAAAGTATCAACATATAAAAATAAGAGGTCTGTTAATACAATGTGATCCTGAGATGTTTTTCCCAACTTAAAAATTTCCACCATCATCATCATCATCATCATCATCATCATCATCAGTAACCGTGTTTACGTGACACATAACTCAGGGTTTAGCAGAGCAGAGCAGGTTACACACACTGAGGGACGTCACCTGCAACGCCGGCCTCTTTATGGTGTCCAGCAGGAGCCCAGCCCTGGTAGCCACTGCAGGGTTGACGTCCTCCACAGCCGCCAGAAAGCAGCAGAAAGCGTGTGCCAGCGAGTACTTCAGCAGGTGGTTTTTGGTCACTGAGTGAATATCCAGAAATCGACAAATTACAGCCACCTTTTCCACTGAAATGTAAAAGGCAGAGGACAAAAAAATGACATCTATTTAGACAGTCTGAACCCACAGAGATGGGGTAACTGGACCCCCAGACACTGATTTTAAATACCAAGAGGGACGTCTAGTGCCTCCTTTTGAGTGATCCGTGCAGCACAGACCACCTCTACCCAGTGCAGTATTTTTGTCAGGCAGCCTTGATTTAGTCTGGGTTGTCTCTCTTTTTTTTTTTTTATATGGTCTTTCCCATTGTTTAACTTCCAGCTGTGTTTCAAACTATTCAAAATGCCTCCATGCTCATTTCTTTGTCCATTCCACAGAGGTTCCACAGGGAGGTGGGAGGTACCCGCCAGTCCTGGCTCTAGATTCTGGACCCTCCACTCCTCTTAGCGTGTCATGATGTGAAGTGGCAACCAGTCTTCCCGGGGCTGTACAGCGTACGTCTTCCATAAAATAGATGCGCCCTACTTGATAGATTTCTAATTATTCTGCAAGTCTATGTTAAATGATTCCAGCCACTCTTAAAACGAGCTTGATAAAAAGCCATAGAAGCAACATAGTTCCATGCAAATAGAGATGGTTCAGTATTTTGCTTAAGCTATTCTAGCAGCCTAGAATATTCTTTCTATTCTTCTCTGCTAATGGACATTCTACCATCCTTAAAAGAACCTGCTGTTTAAATTCTACATGTTCTGTGAAGTCCACTCTGACTTCCTAGAGTGGTCTTTCCATACCATAAACTCCTGCAAAAATACTATTCATTGCCCTGGCTGGTTTGGCTCAGCGGATAGAGCATCTGCCTGCGGACTGAAGGGTCCTGGGCTCTGTTCCAGTCAAGGGCACATGCCTGGGTTGTGGGCTTGATCCCCAGTAGGGGGCGTGCAGGAGGCAGCTAATAAATGATTCTCTCTCATCATTGACGTTTCTATCTCTCTCTCTCCCCTCTCCCTTCCTCTCTGAAATGAATAAGAATATATATTTTTAAAATACTATTCATTTAGATATGGCGTTTGTGTGTTCATATTTAGCTGTATGACATATCTTCTTTTGTGATCTTGAATTATATTTACACCTTTATAGTTTCTTAACCTTTTACATGTTTGTATTTGGTCCCATCAATTAAATTGAGAGCTTCTGAGAGCAGGAGTTTGCCCTTATACTCTTTTTATTAATCCCACATTTAGTAATTATTCAATAAATCCACTAATTCACTTATTTTAAAGACACCATCCTAGGTACTTGTTGGGGAGATGGAAGTAAATGGAAAAATGAACTGTTAGGGACTGAATTATTGTGCCCCCGCCCCCAAAATTTACACATGAAGCCCTAACCCCCAATGTGATGGCATTTGGAGTTGGGACCTTGGGAGGTCATTAGGTTTAGATGAGGTCATGAGGGTGGGGCCCCCATGATGGGATTTGTGTCCTTATAAAAATCAAAAGGAAAACTAGACACAGGAAGAAAGTGACCATCTACAAGCCCGGAAGAGAGCCCTCACCAAGGAACTGCATTGGCTGGCACCTTGATTTTGGACTCCCAGCCTCCAGAACTGTGAGAAATAAACTCTGTTGTTTAAGCCACCCAGTCTATGGTATTCTGTCATGGCAGCCCAAGCAGACTAACATGGGAATCATTCACAGGTCTTGACTTCAAAGTCAAGTCTGCTAAAAGAGATAAACAGGTACAACTATAACCAAAATGTAATATAAAAAGCTGTAAGTGCTGTTAGTGATGTATAAATAAAATGCTATGGGAGCTTGGAAGATTAAAAACAACTTTCCACCAAGGGAACCGAGAAATGGAACTCAATGGGGGCCTTTGAAGATGGTTCAAACGGAGATGGCATTTGAGTGGGTTCTAGAAGGGAAGAGGATTTCAGACTGAGAACAGAGACTGGCCAAGATATGGGTGAGGGGCAGTAGGAAGCAATGAGGAAAGTACAATGGCAGGTGAAGAAAGATGAGTGAGAAATGAGGCTACAAACACGAGCAGTCAGACCATGGGAGGTTTTGAATGTCCATTTAAGGAGTCTGAACTTTATTCTCTAGACATTGAAAACCCATTAAAATGTTTTGAATAGAAAAACAACATAATCAGAGCTGTGAATATTTTTTTTTTTTGCTTTTGTTACTGGCGAAATGGATTAGCACAATTTAAAAACATAAAGAGGCCATCAAGAGAGCTGATGTTGCTAAGGATGTGCAAGTGCTCAGAAAACAATGAGCACAGGCCATTGAAGAGGCAGAAAAATTGTTGTTGATTCGGATGAACAAAAAACAGTTAGCCAGTGATAGCATTTTGGAGACAATGATATGTGAAAAAGTGAAGGAGCTGCATATTGACCACCTGAGAGGCACCCCTGAACAGAGTACTCAAAGTGATTCATTGAAGGCTAGCAGGGGGTGATTCAAAAAATATAAGAAAAGAAGTGTTTATTTGTAGATTAAACAGTATATTCGACATGTACTGTATATAAGAAAGGTTAAAACAGGGAGTCCTTTGGGGGTCTGGAACAGATTAATTCAATTTACATTATTTCTAATGGGGAAAATATGATTCGGTTTTCAAACAAATTGCTTCTCGAACAACCTTCTGGAACTAATTAAGTTGAAGGACCGAGGTTCCACTGTAATCAGTGTTTTTAACAAACACTCCCAGTAATGCTGATGCAAGTAACCCATTAGGTTGACCATTTAAGCCAGGACCCATGTGAAAGTAAACAGTGTATAATTAATAAACATACCTGGAGGACAGGCATAAACTGGGACTACCCTAGGCAAACTAGACAGGGCCACCCTCCCTAAAGATCACTCTGCAAAATATTACTATTGACAAAGCTCAGCTAAGTAGACACAACAAAGAATACCGGCAAGCAGGACAATGCCCTATAGAAAGAGGGAAGGAAAATGGAAGGCAGAAAGAGATCTCATAACTGGACATCTGGTTTGTAATGTGATCCAGAGAGAATTGTTATAACACAGAGGTACCTGCTTCAAACCTCATCTTCCAGTCTTTGCTGTTGAAGTTGCCGTTTATGATTGTCCAGAAGATGTCAGCACCATGAGGAAGCGACAACGCATGGAGCAGGAGAGGAACCGCCAGTGAAGATAACTGGGAGAAGTCGGATTTGATGACTCTCCACAGGCTGGAAACCAAGAAGCAAAGTGGTTACAGGTATGATAACCTTTTTAGAAAGAAAATACTATTATCTTGATTGATAAGAAGTATAGTTAACCTGTAGATGGTCAGAATGCTTTCAGTGAAATTGCATTCATCCACAAGACTATGATCCTCTGATGAACTTTTCCTATGCTCTGCTCTGTTCATGTCTTTTTAAAGTAATTACTTTTATGTAACAACATAGAAAAACACCACTTAACATTACATTTTAACATAAAAATTTTAATTGTATATTTTAAATTCAAGTCATAAATGAATAATGACTGTTAAATAATATACAAATTGATATTAGTTATGTTAAGATGGTGAAGTGATAGTGATTTTCATTTCTTTTTCTTATACTGAACATCTGGGAAGTTTTGTTGGTTTTGCCTACCCAGCAGCCTTTTCCTCATATTATTCTAACAAGGAGCAACTCTTTCAATTAAGAACAGCCTCTTCAACTGGCAGAGCTGTCAATCAAGCCCCACCCACCCACCCCTTCTCCTATTGTAAGAGTGAACACAAAACTCATGCTGATCAAAGTGCTTCAATGCTGAAAATCGAGTGATTAGTCAAGGGGTGGACATATGACGTAAGTATGGGAATGCCGGAATCCTTGTCCAGGTATTGATATGGGCTCTGGGACAGAAAGATCTCTCTCCTTCTCACAGGAACAGCCTGCTGAGAAGCAGCCAATACAGATGGAATGAGGCTAAGTGATGGTGAGGGAGGGAGAAAGGGAGAGGAGACAGAAAGAGAAAAAAGGAGAGAGAGGGAGAGAGAAATCCCTAGTAACACCTTGTGAGTGCCAGCCCTGCCTAAAACCAGATGACTTCTGGTCAAAAATGTACCTTAACAAGTTTAGCTAAGTTCCTATCAATTTCTACCAGAATAATTCTGAAGGTCTATTTTTACTAATCCTATATAATAAAAGCATAGTATGCAAATTGTCCCCTCAACCGGGAGTTTGTCTGGGAGTTTGACCAGGGGGTGGGGTGGGCCGGGGAAAGGGAGGGAGGCCCCGGCCAACAGCAGCTAGGGACCCTACCAGTGCAAGAATTTTGTGCACTGGGCCTCCAGTAATATCTAAGCAGTTTCAAGTCTTTTATTCATTTATTTAAAGTATGCCTTTTGTTTGTTTTTGTTGTTTTATTTTGTTGTCTTTTGGCTCCAGAATTAATCCAGAATTGAAACTATTTGTGACTTTAAAAAATTCATAATGTACCCCTAAAAGATGGGAGGAGTGGCACAGTATCTCCAATTTATGGAGAATACAAGTCACTAAAGTTGCTGGTATCTCGGAAGACATACTAGACTTATAGGATGAAAAGGAGTAATTTTCAAATGCCATATGCTATAACTGAATTGTGGAAATCAGAAAAATATGGATCTAGTCTGAACCCTGTCATTAATTAACTGTGTAACCAAGTGTAAATGTAACTTGTCTGAACTTCCACTTCCTCCTAATGCTGGTTGTATTAAATGTTAGACACACAGTAGGTATTCACAAACCTTACACTACTATTACCATAGTGAGGCTAAGGACGAAGATACTTCTCTACAACAACAAGCCCTACGGAGAATGCAAAGGAAAAGGAAGGCATGATCTCTGCCCTCATGGAACTTTCATTTCAGTAGAAGGAAGCAAATTGTATATGGCACGAATAGAAAACCGTCTCAGTGACAAAAATCCCTGGACTCTTCCAACCCCATACTGCTTTCTCGGGTCCCTACAGCAGCTTTGTTTGAAAAACAGAAGCATGTCCTTTCTCCAGATCCTTTCATTGTCCCTCAGGGTTTTTGAGGGTGAAACCTGGGCTAGGTAGCCCAAAGGCTAAGGCAGAGATGCCACGGCATCAATGATCCATTCGTCCCAACTACACCTCCAATAGAGGTGGCTTTCACAACAGAAGTCAGCCCACATCGTCTCCCCACTCTCCTGGAATGGGCAGAGCTTCTACCCAACTCCTGACCCTGTCCCTTCACTGCTTCTGCCTGGATTTGCTGCTTGTCTCATCTGTTATGCTGATCCTTTCAAAATTCTATCATTATCTCAATGCCTATCCAAATGGTATCTACTCCTGAGGCTTCTCTGATCATCCAAAAATGACCTCTCCCACCTATAACTACACAACACAGTCACCCATCACACATCCCTGGGATTGACAGTAACATATATACATAGGTGACCATGTGGCTTCATTATCCAAGATCTCAGTCTACTATATATTTATTATTTTGAAGTTATTATGAAAATCATCCCCTCTTCACGCTCAAGAGTAGACCAATTTGAATAATAAACTATGTGGTCACGTTCTGTACACATACTATTCACCTTCTTCCAAACTAGATTGCAAATTACCAAAATGAATATTGTAAGCCCTCAATAATATTTTTGAATGAATACATGAATGAATGAACAAAATGAATAATGACAATAGAGCCTCAACTTGGTTTAGTTACCAAGTTAATCTAAACCAACCTTTTCCTTTTTTAATCACTTCATTCCCTTATATATAAAAATGAGGATACTATTTTTCTAACTTATTTCCAGGAAGATTGTAACAAGTTATTTTAAAGTTCTTAAGAAGAAAACCACTATGTAAATCCAGGGCAATATTTTCTTGTTTTTCTCAGAACGCCTGGGCAGTCTTTAAAAAAATACATTATCAGATAATATGTGGAGAGATTTTAGATGTCTATTAGCAGTTCTATTTCAAGTAAGAAATTAAGTCCTTACTCAATTATACTTGGTAAATATTAACTTAGTACCTGTTGACATTTTTCTAGGTTACACTATATTCTGTTTCTTTAATTTATCTTCATTATTGGAAGTATTACAGATGTCCCCTTTTACTTCCCCAATGACTCCCTCCACCAGGTACCTGCCCACCCCCAGGCCTTCACCACGCTACTATCTGTGTCCATGGGTTATGCATATATGCATAGAAGTTCTTTGGTTAACCTCTCCCCACCCACCCGCCACCCCCGTCTTCCCTCTGAAATTCATCAGTCTGTTTCATGCTTCTATGGCTCTGGATCTATTTTGTTCATCAGTTTATTTTGTTCATCTAGGGTACACTATATTCTTAAGCCATCTAACAACTGAAAGGCATCACATAATCTTTATTTTGCCTTTTCTATTTCTATAGTATTTAGCAAAGAAAATTACTATTATTCATATTGACATACTTAATAATCAAACTAAATAAAAGTAATAAAAGTAGTTCCCATAGATGATCAGGCTGTCCTGGCTAAGAAAAATAATCCAAATAAATTGATACGTGTTATTCTAAAGACTTACATATAAGCAAAAAAAGCCTAACATATAAACAAAAAAAGGAAGACCTACCTTGCAATCAACATATGATCCTGAATGTAGGCTAAAAATTGAGGATGATCTTTTCTAGCAATGTATAAACACTCTCCGTGTAGACAGAGAATCTTCAGACAATTGAGCATATTAAAAAGAATGTCTGGCTCTTCAAACTTAGCCATTTCCTATGCAAAAAACCACATGGTTACGGAATTATCTAAAACAGCAACGCTACCAAACCAAAAATTCAAATATTCCAAAAAATATACCTGGAAAATGGTGTATATTAGTCTCAAAGTTACTGGAAGTTGTTGGTAGCTAAACTTTCTTTCAGTATCGTTCTTTACTGCTGTGAGGAAATAATTACACAGAGGTTAGCATAACTCCTCCTTTCCCCCACCGTTCATGAACTGGTCAAGATCATAAAGCCAAGAGGAGTAAAAACAGATATAGAAGATGTACATTTTTAAAGTGTATAATGTTTTCATTTGCTCTCTAAGTTAGCATATGTCCCTTCTATGATGCAAATGAAGGAAACCTTCTAGATCAGGATTCTCAGCTTCCTTTTCCCACCTAGTCCTCCTGTACTCACATGTCTCTGGCTCCCTGAAGCGACCTTAGCCCAGCCCTGTGCCGCTGTGGGCCACTAGTTCTGCTGCTACCTGGAGGGGCCTGAGGCCTGGCTAGGTATGCTTTCCTAATTGAAAGGAAGACAAGCAGGTATTAAAGAGAGGTATTCAGCCAGAACCGGTTTGGCTCAGTGGATAGAGCGTTGGCCTGCGGACTCAAGGGTCCCGGGTTCGATTCCGGTCAAGGGCATGTACCTTGGTTGCGGGCACATCCCCAGTGGGGGGCTTGCAGGAGGCGGCTGATCAATGTTTCTCTCTCATCGATGTTTCTAACTCTCTATCCCTCTCCCTTCCTCTCTGTAGAAAATCAATAAAACATATTTAAAAAATAAAAAAATAAAGAGAGGTATTCAAGTTATATTAGCACCTAAGGAAGAATTTAATCCCATGGACAAAGGGAACTTTTGAAAGAAGGTGAATATATTCAAATCAAAACAACTACTCCTGGCTTTATTTCCTTATCAGCATCTCTAAAATCTCTGCCTCGATGGTAAAGAGGGCAGGACATTTACATGAGGCATGCTGGGAAAAAGAATTCACAGGGGGCAGGGAGGAGGGGGTTGGAGGGTGGGGGCGGGGGAACGGGAGACATCTGTAATACTGTCAACAATAAAAATTATATATTAAAAAAAGAATTCACAAGTTAACCAGATGTAGGAACTAGTGTAAAATGGTTTCAAATCACTGTTATAAGTTTTGGCAATTCCTAGGATCAGAAACAACAGAAGTCAAACCCTCTTGGCATCTATACTAGATAGTTTATTGGAGATCTTCCATCCTGATGTATTCTAAATACTTGCTATCCACACCCGACTCTATTTTGTCTAGTGTGAAAGTTTTAAAAATATTTTTAATAGAAGAGATATCTGACTGCCAGAAGAAATAGGCACCAGGCCACAAAATGCAGAAACAGGACACCCTCTAAAAGCGGGGAGAAATCACTGCACACGGGGCAGAGCATCAGCTGTTCTACGACAGAGGAGCTCAAGACCACGGCCCGGAGGCCACGGAGCAGGAGCAGGACTGGGGCACTGAGCAGCGGGGGAGGCTGGTCTTGGGAGGAAATTAACGGAGACCTCCCAGAGGAGACCACTATCACTGCGCCCTGCAAGACAGCAGAGAGCAAAAGAAGGACAGTGGACCGGAAGCTGTGATGGGAGCCTGGATACGTGCTTGGAGAAGACAAATACACCAAATGTTTAACAAGAGGAGGTTATAACAACTGAGCAAGGAGAAGAGTCATTTATAAAAATAAATGGCTTAATTTTAAGCATTGTTCAAATAAAATGTTACATACAAATAAATAAAAGTGGCAGCTAATTGATTTTGTGTGCTATCTTAGGTTTGAAAAATATGTTTGCATATAAAGATTACAGGTTATTGGATCATAAGTAAAATCTTTGTTTTTTTTAGACATTAACGCAGGCTGGGCCCGGGTCTCAGCAAGTATAATTAATTCTAAGTAAACCAGGAGACCCAGGTTCTAGCCTCCACCCTGCCACTAACTAGTGTTACAATACTTGGGTATGCAATTCCCAGACCCCCACCCGGAATTACCCACAATTGGGGGAGGGAAGTCGGAGGTCATTAATTTTGTTTGTATTTCAACTCCTCGGATGATTCAAGTTCTCCATTACCATCTGGGCAGCACGATAAGCATAAAGTAGAAATGAGTAATACAAGCTACATGAAAATAGCAAGTTGTTTAACTCATCTGCAATGTATTTTCCTCATCTGTAACGTGAGAAGGCTGAACAAGAATCAGCAAGTTTCAAATTTCTTTTCTACAGAATACTTTGTTCAAAGAACATCTTACCTCGAACTCCACTATATGAAATGGAGCCAGTCAGTGCAGTCAGGTTGAAGCAGGGTGGGCAGCCTGAGTCTTTATCATTTACCCACATCTTCCTACCAATAGCCACCCCACATAAGGAAGGGCCAAAGGAAACACAGAGAGCCTGTACAAGTCCAAGTACACGATGAAAACCAGTGAAGTAGGTCATCTCGGGTGTTCCTCCAAATTCTAAGTGTCAATGGTTCTAAATAATGTGAGCCAGGATAGCCATACTCAGCTGACCATTAATACAATCCATGCAGAAGCAGTCAATTCCAACCAAGCACACTGTGGTAATAACATTGTTACCTTGATCTGAATATGACACCCCAGGACCTACAGAACCCCACACAATAGTCACATAACAATATTTGCTGTTGACTGAGGGAATGATAGAAAGGATAGTAGAAATAGGAAGATTAAAAACGACTTAGATTTATCCCCAGAATGCCACAGTGCAGACTAAAAGCCAGGCTTTCCCAGAGGCACCTGGGGTTACATCCTAATTTCCTGAAACTCCTTCAGCATGTGTGGAGCTAGAGTATGATTCCCGGCCTTCCTGCCATCCTGCTGTCCCCAGTTAGCCCCACTGAGCCTTTGAGCAATTGGCAACAGACCATCCTCCCTCCCAGCTCTGAGCGAGCCAATCAGCCCTAGAGCACAAATTGCTCAGGTGTGAGCCTGTCCAGAGTCCAGGTTGTACTCTGGGGGCACAGGAGCCAAATTCCATCGCCTCTGTCCCAGCATGCTCTGCTCTGGCCAAATGCCCTGATGGCTGTGGAGAGCGTCAGCACCCTCCACTCTGCCTCGCACCTTGTTTCACGGCTACTTCTGCACAGAGAACACAATACGCCATAAGTAGGGAGGTGGTGTTTTTCACACTAAAACGGGGGTTTTGTTGATGACAAGCTCCTGCTGCCAGAAAGATGCTCAGTGACCTCGATCCACTAGAAACACATCCTGGATTTGTTCCCTTCATAATCTGGGGAAATGATTCATTTGCACAAGTCTATATTAAGGAAGCCGAGTCTGAACTTGTGCAAGTCAATGGTCACCTAAGCAACCAGGGTTCTGAACGTTGGGCCTGTGCAAACTTGGGTGTGCCTGAGTGCACCTACCAGCATGTTCCGTGGGCTCGGTGTGATTGCCCGGGTTCTCCCCGCGCTTGCTGGCTGGATTCTCCTCCTCCTCACCTTCAGGGCCGATGGTAAACTCCGGTCTGGAAGAAAGGAGGCTATCCTCAAGGCTGTCTGTGGGCTCCTGGAACAAACAGGACAAGCAGCCAGATGAGCAGCCGTGGGGATGTAACGAAGGTTCTGCAACAGAGACCGGTTGCATGCCTGCTGCGGCCCAGCCTGTGCTGAGCCCTGGGGGGCAGAGGCACCTGCCTCACAGAAGGCTTGACCTTATTTCCTTGGAAATTTACATGAGGTGTTAGTGAAACGTTTTCATTCCCTTGAAATAATATGGAAAATATCAAAAACGTTGTTAAATCTTCTTAGGCCTGCTTTCCATCTCTGCTTTAATCCCTGTGCGTGTGCCCTACTCACCAAGAGATGCCAACCCAGGCACATTTTGTTCAGTAACTACTTAATTAGCAGGGAATAATAAGGGGTTCGCATCAACATTTAAAATAGAAATATCGATTGTCTAGAGAAGTCAAAATTTTAGGAATAAGAAATAGCTATAATATATGTGTTAAAGAGAAGTAGGTATGGCAACCCAAGTATCCATCAACAGATGAACAGATAAGACAAAATGTGGTATATACATACAATGGAATATTACTTTGCCTTGAAAAAGGAAGGAAATTCTGACACATGCTATAACATGGATGAACTTTTTAGATGTTACAGTAAGCCAATTACAAAAAGGACAAATACTGTATGATTCCCTTTATATGCAGTATTTACAGTAGTCAAACTCCTAGAGAGAGGAAATAGAATGGTAGTTTCCAGGGGCTAAGGGAAAGGGGAGTAGGGAATAACTGTTTAATGGGTATAGAGTTTCAGTTCTGCAAGATGAAAAAGTTCTAGACATTGATTGTACAACAATGTGAATATATATATATGTATGTATACATATATGTGTGAATAACTTAACAATATATACTTAACAATGTGAATTTACTTAGCCATATATATATATACATATATATATATATATATATATATATAAAACAATGTGCATATACTTAACACTATGTCTGAATGTGACTGCATCATATCCCACTCCTACCCAAAAACTCACTTCTCCTACTACAGTAACAATTTTCTGTAAATGGCAACGCTTTTACTTCCAAAGCAAGAAAACGCAGCTTTGTTCTCCACTTTCCCATTCCTAAATGCCAACTGAACAAGTGCTGTTGCTCCTTCCCCTGAGAAGTCTGTCAGGCCTACCCCTTCCCTTCATCCCACCACCGTTTCCATTCGGGCCTCCCAGCTTTCTTCCGTGAGTGACCACATGAACCTTCGGATAGAGCCCTGCCCGCAATGTCCAAATCCTCGTCTCTCTCCTCCACTGACAGGATGAATTTCTCAAATTCATCAAAGTGTATCATCACCTGATTAAAATTCTTTGGCATGTCCCCACTGTCACTGAGACAAAATCCAAACTTCTTAGTTTGGCAAACAAAGCCCTTAATAAATCTGATAAAAACTGAGTCTTTCCTTGACTCAACTTTCACGACTCTGCCACCTTCCTCACTGCTCTAACAACACAGAACTACTAGCAGTTTCCTGAGTGTATCATCCCCTACTTTCCTCTTCGCCATTTAAACAGAGAGTTTTCTGGGTCTCAAAAGTCCTGCTCTCCTACCACTTTCTTTTCATTCATTCCACTCCTCCTTCAATAAAGCTCAGGAGCCATCTCCTCCAGGGAGACCTTGTGGGTCCCTATTACACCTGTAAGGTAGATTTGTTGTCCCTTCTTTGCGCTCCCATAGCCACCTTGTACATACCTCTCTCAGAATGCTCGTCACTCTGTCTTCTGGTTTTTCATTTATTTAACCATCTTCCTGATTAGACTCTAAGCTTTTGATTTTAATTTGTTTTCACATCATCTACTATTGTGACTGTTTTATAGTAAGTACCCAATGACAATGTTAAAAGACCATCCTACAGGGATGTTATTTTGCAACAGGTAGGACTAACGAGTTCAGTGGGCCTAAAGGTATTTAAAAACTGAAGAAACATTTTACTGATTGTATATACTGTACCTCAAAAAATACTTTTAAGTTGCTTTATACCTAGACAAACATTAGGGGAAAGGAAGAAAAAGAGAAGATGGCAAATAATCCTAGCTTTGATGGTATGAAGCTATTTTGATGATGTGTGTGACTTCGATGGAAAATAAGCTAAACAGGAAATAACTAATGCATGGAGTAGCTAAATATATACTATATATTAGCTGTTCCTTATTTAAACAATTTTAAATGAAATTAAAATTGTATTGGCTGTTGATGAAGTCAGTAAGTTTTACAAACTGCGGTTCCCTAGGAATTCTCGGTGTCCAAAGCCAATCTACTTACTCCATATTTGATATGTATATTTTGTAGTATTCACTGTTATCTAAACTTTGTAATATGACTTTCTGATAAAAGTTATTTCAAGAATACCAGTCATGCTCTGTATTTGTGAAAATTGTGTGAATGGGTGTGCTACAAACCCTAACTCAAGGCATGATTTCTCGCCCAAGAGTTCTATATAATGTAGCACCATCTCATATTCCAGGAGTTTGACTTGGTGGAAGGAAAACTTCTTTTTAACACAGTTTGACATATAACCCAGCATGGGGCATAGCGAAGCCTGGAGAAAGACCCCATTGCACCACTACTGCATCCTTATTATACTTAGACACTTCTTCAACTGCTTACCACCAGCCGGCTTTCTTCTTTAGGAGCCAGTCTCCCCAGGAGTTCACAAGCGAGCTGATAGCAGAGAATGCTAGCCTGACACAAGTTACACTCTATTGCTTTTTCGTCCTTCTGGCAGGTGTGGGAGCCCCCCCAGGGGGCTTGGAAGACATTGTTTATAATGGAAATTATGTCTTTCGATATGCTGTGCTCTAAACCCATCGTGATCCCATCATCTTGTAACTCCATCTGAAAGATATCAATTAAAAAAAAAGAAGAAGAAGAAGGAGTTTGGTCCTTTTGTCCACTATTGCATTGACACACTAATGGGGGAAACTTTTCATTAATTGACAATATTAAATTATTTAAAGATGGTTAGACTTATAGACCATGAATATACACTGATTTCCATGGATTCTTCTTAATAGACTATATACATAAGACAAAGTAACAAGAATTATTTTTTAAATCATGTAGGACATTTAAAGGGCGTTGTTTTTTAAAACTTATCACTCTCTGAGGTTTTACACATTTAGAAAATGCTGCTCCTTACCTAGTGTCCAGATTTTGGTTTCTAAATACCGTTATCCACTAAAAGGAACCAGGGATCCTTGGAGAAATGGTTAGTTTCAGGGGTGGGGCGAGGAAAATATAAAATGAGCCTGGCATGTCTTGTCATGCCAGAAATTAAGGAATTGTTCAAAGAATGATGGACCATGTCAAAAGAACACAGGAGCCAGCTTGAAGGGGCTCCCACTAGCAAAACATGGGATAATGTAAGCATCAAAATAAAAGTTAACCCACTGAAACAAATTCTAACCCACTGAATAAAATGAGAATCAATGAGTACATGAGGATATATATATATATATATATATATATATATATATAAAAGCCTAAGCGACTGTTATGATCGGTCAACCGAATGATTGGTCGACCGGTCGCTATGACAAGCACTGACCATCAGAGGGCATGTGCTCAATGCAGAAGCTGCCCCCTGGTGGTCAGTGCACTTCCACAGCCAACCTCCTGTGGCCAGCCAACCTCCTGCGGTCCCTCCCCCAGCTGGCCAGCCCCAATCGGCCCTGATTGCTGGCCAGGCCGAGGGACCCCACATGTGCACGAATTCATGCACTGGGCCTCTAGTAAGTAGATAAACAAATAAATATATAAATGGGAGAGAAGGGAAAACTGTTCCTTCTATAGAATGCCAACTAATAATTCTTTTAAATGATGGAATCAGAAAATAATTATTTGATAACCCTCATAGTAATAACTAATTCAGGCATGAATCATCCATGGATGCTAAACTAGCAGGTAAAAGTCTGATGAGAAACAGGAAATCTCATAGTCTTAAAGTATCTCTCTACAAGCTACTTATTAATTACAAGGGAAAATAACGACTTATAGTAGGGAAATCTGCAAAATTCACCTTAACCAAGTTATCACCACCAATAAGGAGACATTATCATGTCATGTGCTTTCTGATCTGATGCACTGAAATGAACACAATATCATATCTGTGGTATTAATGCCAAAAAATGCTCAACCCAAATCGATTCATAAGGAAATATGAGAGTCAAATTGAGGGGCATTCTACAAAATAACTGGACTTTTTTTAAATGTCGAGAACATAAAAGATAAACAAAGACTGAAGAACTACTCTGGTTAAGACTAATGAGGCAGGAGAAATAACTGCAATAGGCGATGCTGGATTGTTTTCTCATTCAAAAATAATTTTTTTCTTTTGTTATAAAGATGATAGTTATATCAATTTTAAAAACAAATTATTTCTGTAAGTTACATAATAGTATTATAATAATGTTAATTTACTGATTTGATAACTGTACTTGGTTATGGAAGAAAATGTCCTTATTTTTTTAGAGAATGCATCCTGAAATTTTAAGGCTAAAGGAACATCATGCTTGCAGCTCACTCTCAAATGGTTCATTAAATTTTCATACATATATTTACAGAATAAGAGAAAAAGAAAGAATAAAATGTGCTAAATGTTAACATCTGAAAAATTTAGGGGAGAAGTATTTGGGAATTCTTTGTATTATTCTTGCAACTTTTCTGCAAATCTAAAATTATTTCAAAATTAAAAATTAAAAAGAAATGTTCCTCTGACCAAACCTCTTAAACTTCTCTTTTAAAGTTACCTTCAAAAATCAATTTATAAAATAGCCGAAACTGGTTTGGCTCAGTGGATAGAGCGTCGGCCTGCGGACTGAAAGGTCCCAGGTTCGATTCCGGTCAAGGGCATGTACCTGGGTTGCGGGCACATCCCCAGTAGGAGATGTGCAGGAGGCAGCTGGTCGATGTTTCTCTCTCATCGATGTTTCTAACTCTCTATCTCTCTCCCTTCCTCTCTGTAAAAAATCAATAAAATATATTTAAAAAAATCAATTTATAAAATATATTAAACTCAGCCCATCACTATAGAGTTGTTCCTTGCTCTTCCCCCAACAATTGCATTACCCAATATGTTCACCAAATGTGTTCAAAAGAATCAATTCTAATAAAGCTAAGATGTTTCTAAAATTCATATCCATTCTCATATGTCAATATCATTGCAGATATTTATACAAGTATTTTTTCAGGCTCTTTAGGAAATTCCCAAAGGAGTTTGAGAAATGTCTTGAGTAATGCTGCATCATTTCAGTAAGTGTGAAGATATCCAACACACACACACAAAATCACTATACAAATGCTCTCCTCATCCTTCATCTCTGAACTAAAGGAAGCTCATGCTTCAGCTACCTGCTTCAGGAGAAGATCAAACATGAGGATGAAACAATTTAGATTCATTTCATCATCTTCACAATCAAAGTCAATAGTCCTTCCTCCTGGGTGTCCAAAGTTCTTGAAAGGGCTACGAAAAGGACTACGCATAGGACTCCGAAATGGGCTCTGAAAAGGACTATGAAATGGACTCAGCATGTTGTGCTGAACTCGTCGACCAGGATCGGAGGCAACACTCACCTAGAAGGAACATCAACATACGTAAGTGACCTTGCAGAGGCTCAAATGGCGTGTAAAATATCGGAAGGTATTTCCAGCTGCCACACTGACTTCCTTTCTTAGCCAATAGCGTTAGTACCTCCAACTACTATAAATCTTCTCAAAATGCAAAAATAAGAAATAAAATTATCCAAACTTTCTGTCAGGTGAATAAAACATCAGCATTCTAAAGAATGAAGGCAGCTGTCTTTGTCACTATATTTTTCATCCCATCAAACATTTCTAATTAAACTAAATTGTCTGCATCTACCTAAAACCATAACCTAAAAAAAACATGAGAATTTAACAGAAGTAAAATATTGCAGGATTAGCTTTAGAAATATAAGCACAGAATTCAGATTGACAAGACTGTTTAAAGACAAATGGCCTCTGGGTATTATAATTATTAAACTATCCTGGGAAAACAATACAACTCAAACCTGTTTACTGGTTATTCTCCATGTGCCAACCAACCCCCATGTGCCAACACAACCCCCCCAGGCTCTCATTGCCCTGCTCTTCCCTGCACCTAAGCCCAAGAATGCCAAGGACTGAGTCATTCCTGGCTTCCAGTTGTGTTATGTCAATGGGAGGTGCCAGCAGAAGACCTGAAGCTTAAGAAGACATAGGTAGGACTATTCCTCCCACCCTTTGTCTGCTCTGATGCTACATCTCTGGCAGCCTCTCCATCATCCCATAGCTCCTCTAGCCAGCCCTCCCCTTATCATTTCAGCTCTGCATGGGCTTCAGGAACGATTTTCCCTGTTCTTTCAGCCCTAGAGGAATAATGGTTTCCTACTGAACTGTGGGTTCACCAATAGCTCACCAACCCTTATTGCTCCCTTAAACTTTCCCATAACTCTATAGGCAGAGTTTCCATGAAAGTCCTTTCATTTGAACCATCTGGGATAAATTCTGTAGCAGGGCCCTAACTGACATGCCTGTACTTCATTTTCAAAACGTATTTTCTCTCTTAAAGATTTCTCTAATAACAAGCCAGCTCCTTGAACACCATATTTTAAAAAAAGATGAGTATCCCATTAAGAATCAGAATACCTGGATATTGATAGGGTTATCTATGGCAAATCACTTCAGTTCACTTAACCTCAGGTTAAGTAGCTGTAAAATGAAAATAATGAGCTCTTCCCCAAATGCTTCACATTTCTGTGATGTCATTAATTATTAATAAAGTGCTAATGAAGTAATATAATATTAAAGATTACAGAAGAAAAAAGTAAACTATAAATGGCAGCTGGTTCCTAAGAGGCAGATCTTTTAAAAAGCACTGAATACAAACTGTGATCCCATGACTGTTATATTTTTTAATCCGCAGATATCAGGTGGAATGATGGGGGGCCTGTGGTATACAGTGGGGAAAATGTAATGGAGAGGCTTGACAAAGAGAAAAATTAGAACAGTCCCTACGCACCATCAGATGTGAGTCAACCTCTCCAAACTGATGATGGTCTGGGAATGTCATTACATCAACCCGAAATTCTATCAGGTCATCCACAGAAAAAGTATCAAAAACTTCCAACAAACCCTGACCGGATAGCTCAGTTATTGGAGCATTGTCCCATACCCCAAAAGGTTGTGGGTTCAATTCCCAGTCAGGCACATACCTAGGTTGTGGGTTTGATCCCTGTTTGGGGCATGTACTGATCAATGTTTCTCTCTCATCTCATCTCTTCTCTCTCTTTCTTTCTCTTTCTCTTTCTCTTTCTCTCTCTCTCTCTCTCTCTCTCTCTCTCTCTCTCTCTCTCTCTCCCTCCCTCCCCCCCTCCTTTCTTTCTGGAATCAACAAAAAACATATCCTCAGGTGAGCATAAAAAACATATCCTCAGGGGAGTATAAAAAAAAATTCCAACAGTTTTCATACACTTTGGACCAGATTATATTGACTTCTCTCATCCACAAAGGTTCAAAGGAGTCAATAAAATGGGTTTAAAGGGGTTAATAAAATGGACTTAGTTGGTTCATAGTGACAGTATCACTCATGGTCACCCCCAGATGATGTTATCTTCCCAAAACACAATAAAAAAAAAAAAAAACATCCAACTCTTCATCCTTAAAGTAAAGCAGCTATCCACTCAGTAGCTGGTAAAGAATTCTTATTTGCCAGGGACCCCCCCAACCGCCCGCCCCCCCCAAAAAAGTACCCAAAAAGCGGTGGGGGGGTTTTTTGTTTTTATTTTTGTTTTCATCAAAGATAAGAGATAACTAATAGGTATGTATAGGAGAAAAACTCAAAGAAAAATGAAAACTCAATAACTTAACTTATTAATTACGGACTTAACCAAACATATATTAGATTAATGCTTTCTATTACTTATGTGCTTAAAAGGTTCCAGAGAGAGCTGGAATGAAAAAGCATTTTCAGAGAAGTTTACGTGATGCTACTTTTAGACCCAGTATAATCCGCAAAATCTTAATAAGACAAAAACAGTTGTGGCATAATTACCCTTCGAGCTGCAAGGTTCCCTGCCAGTTCATTGACTCTTGATTTTCTTTGATTTGCCAGTTCTTTGACAGAATTAACTCCATCAGAAAACATGCTTATTAATAGCTGAAGTGGAACCGTGATGTCTAACTCCGATAATACCTGAGGGAAAAAGGCATATATATCCCCCAAAAATATAAACTTTAAAATTCAAATAAAATTACACCTAACATTTTTATCAGTGAACTATTGAACATAAGGACGCTTAGCCTTCCACATATTCTATCAGCATAGTCATCGTCAATGTATTGTACTAAGAAAATCAATGGTACCACTGAACCCCACTCCCCACATCCAATAAATCATCAGGTTCTTTCTATTAACACTTTGAAGTGCCTCTTTCTGTGGTCCCTCCTTTCCATGCCACTGCTAATGCCTTAGCTCATCACCTTTGCCCTGAACTAGTAATAATCTGTGAGCATGTCCCCACTCCCATCTGAATGTCCCATCTTCTCTTGTTCTCTGGAGCAAGCTCAGGTATCCTGCCAAAATCAAGTTACCTTATCTGTAATGAATTTTCTGGGAATAGATGCCTCCTTCCTTTGGACTGAATTAATCCATTCTCTGCTCTGCTTTCTTAGAACTTTCTATATACCTTTACTAGAGCAAGTATCACTTTGCATTACATCTGATTATTTGATATGATCTCTCCCACTGTGAGCTCTTTGAAGAAAGGAAGTAGGAGGAAAGGACCATTGCTTCTCCAGTTGTATCCCAGCGCCTATTACAGCGACTGGCACAGAGGAGCTCTATAAATGTTTCCACATTTAATTAATAAATGAGTCCACTCCAATCACTATATTGTTCTATTTCCCAAATGCTAATACCAGTGGCTTACATCCTCCTTCAACTGTAGCACTGCCTTCAAACCAAAGTTATGGCAAAGCCCAAACCATAAAACATGTAAACTGTAATCGTTTCAGCCGTGGTGGGGACAGAGGTTTACAGTCCTGTCCCTAGATGGCACAGCTCAAAGGGTGTACAACTGAGTAACAACATCTAGCCATCTTTAGAAGAATTAGCTTTCCTAAAATGAGAAGTTATCTTATTGAGACCTAACTTGGGATAAAAAGTTAAAGTTGTAGGTCCCAAAGGTGACTTTTTTTTTTAATCATCTCCTTTACTCTTCGTCATTTGTGAAAAATACTCTTCCTTGGTTTAGAGCCCAGAAAGGCATCTTCACAACTTGAAAAACTTTAGGGATCACATCCTTCCATGAAACAGAAACGTGTCTGCACCCATCGCTAACCTCTACATTGGTCCTGCCCTCCTTTTTAAAAATTGCCCAAACTTCGAATCAGATATTCAACTCAATTTAGTAAACTTTTAAGAATACCCACTAAATTCAAAACATGTCCCAGATGGTGAGAAGAAAAGATGAAGGGAGATATAAATTCAAAAATGAAAAAGACATAGTCCTGGCCCTCAAGGCATTTATAACCATGAGAAGAGACAAAAATTAACTGTAATATTAGACAGAAATAGTATTCACAGAGAGAACCTGTGTGAATACTGGGGGAAGGAATAATGAATTCTGATGGGAAGATGGGGGACAGCGAAGCAGCAGAAAACATCATAGAGGAGATCCTTTTTGAGTTGGATTTTAAAAGAGAAGCTGGAGTTCACAAATGGAGACAGGACAGAAAGTCATTCCAGGCTGAGTGAACAGCATGAACTACCCCTAAAATCAGTAGCTCTCAACCTTTCCAAATAAAGGACCTATTTAATATCAAAAGTTTATCAGAATCCCACAACACAGCTAGAATACTTTTAGTATCTATTGATGGAAAGATAAGGACCAAAAGCTACTATGAATTTAGTAATAGTACTACATACATTTGTGTTTTATTAATAAATCACAACTATAGCTACATATATTTAAAATGCAATTACCTACGCATATGAATTATTAGTCTACAGATAGTCCTCAGCAAACATACAGATTATGGACTCTGCAATAACTCCCCGCCACTCTACCTGAGGATCCAAAGTTCGTAGGCTAAGAACCAGTGCCCACAATGATCCAGAGTATCATTCACTTACATGCAGCCACAGTAAGGCTTGTTCCTGCACAGAAGAAGGGTATCCTGTGAACCGACAACTAATAAAGCCAAACATCTCTTCCATTGAAAAAGGTAGAGGACAGAGCTCAATGTCAAACATTTTGCTGGAAAGCAGAGCAACAAAAGTAAATGACCAATGGGCACATAGTAGGACCTACCCGTGCGTTTCTAATATTTATTTTGGGAAGCCAAACACGTCAGATTAGTCTGTGTTCTGAACTGTTATTAGCATGTTTCATTTTACAGGAATAGCTTATGTCATTGGAATAGATATAAATAATTCATACGGTTGTAAATAGCATTAGTGTTCATACTCACATTAGATTTAATGGGAGGCATTGCATTTCTAAAGAATGAGAGTTGTTTCCCAGCATCTAAAAACATTTTCCTTTTGCACTTTATCCAAACCATAATTATGTGTGAAAATAAGCAAATAATATGGTATATCTATTATTCCACAAGAACAAAATCTCTTCTGAACAATTCCAAATCATCTTAGCATGATATATAGCAACTCTTTCATTTGGGCCTTCAAGTTTCTCTATAGGATTTTGTTAAAAAGTAAGCAAGATTATATAAAAGGCTTAGCACAGTGCCTGGCACACAGTACATGCTCAATAAATGTTAGCTATTATAATTACAGTGACTTCATTAAACTACTTACCCACCTTAATACTTCCCTGAATTCTTTTAACTGGTTATCTGGGACTTCTGTTCTGATGGCTTCCAGCCATTCCGGCATAATACACTCCCACACAGACTGATTGATCACATTGTAGGGGATCAGGCAGAGGATTCGGTTGAGACCCTCCTTCAGCTGCGTCACTGTGCTGCAAGACTTATCCCAGTATCCACCAACCTGGTGGCATTCCACAGCCCAGGAGAAAAGAACAGAACGCACTTTGTTACAATTATACGCAAGCATTTCATTATATCTGAATCCTGGGCCCAGTGTTCTCAGAGTGAGATCTGTAAGAATCTACCATCAGGGTCCATTAGTTACAAAAAAAAAGAAGAAAAAAAACCATAGTTACAATCGATCCAAATATTAATCACAACTGAATGTGAATTGTCCCACTGAAAATTCCAAAAAGGTATTCCTACCAGGAATACTATTGGAGCATTCTATTTCTAAAGTTTGACAAACCCATTACAAATATGTGCCGTTGTACCTGTACTTGAGAGAAAAACAGATTTCTATTACTATAAACTTTGTTCCTTTTGGGCTTTGATCCATCAAAAAGCCCAAAAGAACTTGCCTTATCTTCACATTCAAGTACTAAAAACCTTGTATCTGTGGGTGTTGAGAAAGTTATTCATATCTGAGTACTCCTGCATAAAAGTGCAAATAACTTTATCTCTTCTGTTAATGTCTGTTGCCAGTTAATACACAGGCCCCCAATCATGGGGCCCAAGTTAGAGAAGTTTTCCTTCCAATATAATCATTTCTTCGTATCTTGAAGATCACACCAGCCCTATGCTATTCAGAAAGAAACAATAATAGAAAACATATCAACACAGACAAAGAATGCCAGGAAAGCCCAACCGGCGTGGCTCAGTGGTTGAGCATTGACCTATGAATCAGGAAATCACAGTTCAATTCCCGGTCATAGCATATGCCCAGGTTTCAGGATGGATCCCCATTGTGGGGCGTGCAGGAGGCAACTGATTAATGATTTTCTCTCATCATTGATGTTTCTATCTCTCTCTCCCTCTCCCTTCCACTCTGAAATCAATTATATATATATATATATATATTTTTTTTTTTAAAGAATGCCAAGAAGTGGGGAATTTCCATTATGTAAAAATCCAGTTTTATATGTGAGTCAGTAGGTGGCACCAAAGAAGAAGTGCATTTTGATAAATGCCCAGAACGCTCAAGTCCAGAAAATCTAACAAAAAGCTACACTTTTAGATGGTCTGTGTTCTGTTTTATTCTTAAATGTCTTATTTAAAATGAAAATTGCCTCAAGATATCCTTGAAAGAAAACACACACACACACACACACACACACACACACACACTTAAAAAATACCTTGAAAAAAATTTCATATATTGTTGCCAAAAACTGACTCTGAAAAAAAAAATTAGAAAAAACTGACTCTGGGTTAGACACAAATTATAATGTAGTCAAGAAATAAGGGGTCTTCTCAACCACACATCTGAAGCCTGGGATCCACTGAGGCAGCGCCAAAGGATAAACACAGGGAAATGTGACCTATAAGTCAGAGGAGAAAACAAAAAAGATTTGGCTGCTCCGAAGCTTTTTGGCATTCCAAGTGGGAGGGCAAGGACTCCACCATTCCTCTCCAGGATATATGTGAAACCACAGAAACTGCCCATAGTCAAACGTTAGCCTTTCCACAGACTGTAGCCCAGAAAAGGACTGCGCTCTAGCACCCTCACAGAGAGGCTTTTATTTTCTGTTTCTTGATATAAAAATATCTTCAGCAATGTCAGGAAAGAATACTCCCTTCAATTCTTTTTTCAATATATTTTTATTGATTTCAGAAAGGAAGGGAGAGGGAGAGAGAGATAGAAACATCAATGATGAGAGAGAACCATTGATCAGCTGCTTCCTGCATGCCCCACACCGGGAATCAAGCCCACAACCCGGGCATGTGCCATGACTGGGAATCGAACCGTGACCTCCCAGTTCATAGGTCGACACAACCACTGAGCCATGCCAGCCGGACTAAATTCTTAAAGATACCTCACACATTCATCTTCCATTCTTCCCCATCCCAAACCAACATCGAAGCAGGACATCACCTAAAATGTATCCACTAAACTAAACTCATTTAGCTGTACCGACTAAAACATGAAGACATTTTCCTCTGCTACAGACACTGATCACACTCTAACAGCTAAGGTGGTGCTTCTCCCCAAGTCCTCCTCTCCAGCCAGGCCCCAGCTATCGGCCTTCACTTACCCTGGCAAACTCCATTGGTTTGGGAAGAAGGCACATGACCATGACATCAAAGCG